>NC_034602.1:780813-792949 GCF_900095145.1 Mus pahari | reverse complement strand
AAAGAAAGAAAGAAAGAAAGAAAGAAAGAAAGAAAGAAAGAAAAGAAAGAAATGTTGAAAAGAGCTTTGTCCTGATACAGT
Organism: Mus pahari; assembly: GCF_900095145.1. Classification (NCBI taxonomy): domain Eukaryota; kingdom Metazoa; phylum Chordata; class Mammalia; order Rodentia; family Muridae; genus Mus; species Mus pahari. The sequence goes on along the minus strand of NC_034602.1, from coordinate 792,868 downwards.
TTAGGCTAAGAAAGAAAGAAAGAAAGAAAGAAAGAAAGAAAGAAAGAAAGAAAGAAAGAAAGAAAGAAAGAAAGAAAGAAAGGTTGAAAAGAGCTTTGTCCTGATACAGTTTCGGCTAAGAAAGAAAGAAAGAAAGAAAGAAAGAAAGAAAGAAAGAAAGAAAGAAAGAAAGAAAGAAATGTTGAAAAGAGCTTTGTCCTGATACAGTTTCGGCTAAGAAAGAAAGAAAGAAAGAAAGAAAGAAAGAAAGAAAGAAAGAAAGAAAGAAAGAAAGGTTGAAAAGAGCTTTGTCCTGATACAGTTTCGGCTACCTGTCACTTGCTGGCTCTCTCTTTTCTCTAGACATAGTTCACCTCACAAGCCTGAGGTTTCTCAAGCACAGGACAGATAAACAGCTACCTCACTGGGTGTCTGAAAGGGTAAACAGTTTGTGTGTAAAGGCACCTCAAGTTTTTCTTAAGCTCACATTCAATGCAGAAGCAGAAGTTTGTGGTGTGACTTTGAAGTCACAGGTTATCAGTGCACGGAGTACAATGTGGTGGTAAGGGTGTGGCTTCCGATTCCAAACCAGATGGTACCAGTCATACTTTTCATAGTAGCACTGGTTTACTGTGGCCTCTAGCCATGACCCATCCTAAAACAAAGGGTGGATAGTTCAAGCAGCAGCTTGCTAGTAACTGGTCACTTTCTGACCTGAGCTAGAAGAGCTCTCCTCTAGAAGAAGGAAGGAAACATTGTCCTAGGACAGAGTTATGTAGTTATACTCTGTCAGAGAGAGAGGGAGAGACAAAGAGGGGGGGAGGGAAGGAGAATAAACTGCAGGGACTGTTGCTAGACAACTTCCGAATGCTAGCCACACCCAAGCACACCTTGGTTTTCTGGGATGGAGTGTGTGTGAAACAATAGTTTAAAGCTACAATGGCTTTGTGCTCAACCAGGTGCGGATGCCAGCTCTACCACTAGCAGTTACTCGACAGCGGGCAAGTTACTTCATTCCTCATATGTAAACATGGATCATTTCTGTTCTTATCTGGAGAATTCTTCAAAATGCATACAGATGTGATGGGCTGGGGGACTGAGGCAGGAGGACCATGATTTCCAGTTCTATAGTAACACCTGTCTCAAGAGACCAACACAAATAACAGAACTGCGTAAATAAACAGTGTACTGAGTAAATGTTACCACTGTCAGCAGAATGAAGCCTTTCCACCAGCAGGAGCCTGAGCAAATGAGTTGGCTTTTGTCCTCCCCTTTTCACAGAGGGTTGACACACAGGAATGGAGCTGATTCTCACAGCGACCTAGGAGAGATGTCCTCTGATCTGCAAATGTGTGCAGTCCACCTTTCCTCTTTCATCTACTCAAATCCTCAACAAAACTTGCTTCTTGTCTCTTGATTGGTTGGTGAGCTTATTGAAGGTGGAGAGAGAAATTGTATCCCTGTGAGTTCAACTGCTTAGTGGAGCTGGAGATAGAAATGCTTCCATAAACAGAATATTAATCAGAGAATGAATCATGCCTGGTCATTATTCTAATTACCAGGGCTCCTAATGCAAGAGTAGTTTTCTTTTCTTTTTAATGCAAGAAATCTAATCAAGTTACACTGTAAATTCCTACTAGAAGAGAAGAAAACATAAGATCATACATCAACTTCTGAATTACCAAGAGATCTGTGTCTCACTTCCCTTTTCCTTAAACCCTGAGCAGACAACAGACCTGGATCAATGACTTAATTCAGGAGCTCACAGGAAAAGGAGGTTAAAAAAAGCCTGGTGACAGCAGAAGATGAAAGGGTCCCCATGGGGTTGGGGTGTGTGTGTGTTAAGGGCTGACCACAGATTCATATCAGTTCCTGTATACTCTATTGCACCTGAGAGGTAAGCACAGAAGACCATCACCCGACACTACCCCCACCCTCCAGCCTCCTCCCACCACTCTAGACTCCCTCAGTTCTACACCTTCTCCCCAAAGGGAAGATGAATGAATTTACTACCTCAATAAAGACTACAATTATGCACAGTTGTAACTAAAAAGCCCCAGTCAAATAGGCCACAGTCTGGTCCATTGATAAATGACTTTAAAAAGCAGTTTTCGGTACTTCAAGTGAAAAACAACTTAACTTTGAAATCATGTATTTACATAAGAAAAATAAGAATACTTAGAAAATGGAGTAGAGAATGAGAAACAACAAGGACTTGATAGTTCGGCTTCAAAATTATTAGAAGCAAGGTAAGTGTGCACATTAATGTGTTATTTACATTTCTGAGGTCTTGCCTTTGTTTGTATTACTCATGCTGTAGGCCCTGAGGCAAAGGCACTGTGTGCAGTATAAAGTGCAGTGTTTGCTTTACAGTAAGACAATACACAAATGTGAATGGTTGCCATACCCAGGGAAATGGATCCAGTTTCACAGGCTACACTACTGAACACTTGTTGCCATGAAGCCAGATTATAAACTTTTCAAGCATTCCACTCAAAAGAGTCAGTGGGAGACATCTAATACCTAACTCTAGCAAACCATTCCTACCTATCCAAACTTTTATAGTTATGTTTAGTTTCTTCTCTACTCTTAAAATTAAAATTCCACAGCACCTTGCCATTCACAAGCAATACCTAAACAGAGAGTTAAGGGCAGGGATCACTGGGATCATATCAAATTAAAAAAGCAAATAAGCTCAGCCCAGACCTTCCTCAAGCTGTACTTTGATTGCAGATTCATTCTTTCAACAGTTCTGAGTTTGTTGGTACCACCTGTCTTCTGAGGGGAAGGAAGATAATCAGGACGAAAAGAACTTTCTGTATGTTACTGTTTTCCTCACTCCACCATCCCGCTGTGCTGGCTAGCTTTATGTCGACTTGATGCAAGTTAGAGAAATTCAGGAAGAGAGAACCTCAACTGAGAAAATGTCTGCATCAGACTGGCCTTGTGGGCAAGCCCATGGTGCCTTTTTCTGACTGCCGGGCCTGGGCACTGTAAGAAAGGAGAATAAGCAAGCCATGGGGAGGCAAGCACCTTAAGCTGCACTCCCTCTATGGCTTCTATTTCAGTTCCTGCTTCTGAGTTCCTGGCCTTAGTTCCTTGAAGTACCATAGGCCGAAATAAACACTGTCCCTCCATCAAGATGCTTTCGGTCATGGTGTTGTACCACAGCAACAGAAACTCTAAGACAGCCCCATTATTCATGAAACATGTGCCAAGGAAAAGAAAATAAATAGGTTTCTAGTGCCTTTTAACAGGAAGAGCCACCCCCACTCCCACTGTTTCTCCAGAGAGTTCACAAATCTTTACCTAAACAATATCCAATATCCCCAGAACTAAGGGAGAGTCCCTGTATGTGGAATGTTCTGGTAGACCAAGGTGAGGTTGCAATATATTCAAGTTAATCCCCATAAGCATCCCAAGGGCTATTCTTTCCAGATGAGGAAATCAGGATAGAAGAAGTTACCAACGGGGCCAGGATTAAATGTAAGCTTTGGTGAATCCATATGCATGTGCGTTCTAGCCTCCTCCTGCTTCTGAAGAAATAAAGTCCTGGGCAGTTGTGCCCACCACTAAGACCAGGTTTGACACTCCTTCCAAGGCTCCCCTGGCTGCCAGCACAGAGCACACAGGTGGGAATTCACTTGCACAGCGACTCTGTACAGATAATACACATAGTACTCTTCTCTACGGTCAAGGTAAACGCCTCCCTCAACGCAGATGAGATACTACGTTCGAGCACTAGAAGCATAGTAAATTCACATCTCGGCATCTCACACAGAAGCTGATGACTGACATGACTCAGTGGGACTCACCAGTTCAATAAACTAAGAATTAAAATAGATGCAAATAAAAATGAAATAACTCCTTAAAGCAGTGGTTTTCAACTTGTGAGTTGTAACCTCTTAGAAGGGGTGGGGTGGGGGTCCTATCAGATATCTTGCATATTTACATTATGGTTCATTACAGTAGCAAAATTAGTTATGATGTAGCAACAAAATAACTTTATGGTTGGAGGAGTCACTATATTAAAGGGACACAGCATTAGGAAAGTTGAGAAACACAGCCTTAATGTTTCTTTTCCTTAAAAAAGAAAATTAATTTTAAAAATGACAATGCCACATATCTCTTAAGAGATTGTTCGATCTTCTATGATCTTAGGTGTATCATATCAATGCTTCCAAAATAATGTCTACAGTTTGTATAGGACTTTAGGTTAAATACACATAACACCCTCGAAACTGGTTTTTGTTCAAATGGTATCTGGCTACAAAACTCCACTATAACTGACCTCAAATAAAGGCAGAGACTGTGCACATTCCATCAGACTAGAACAGAGCCTTAAGACTATTTAAGGTTTCCTCGAATTCTTCATGAATAGTGTGCCTTAGTGCTCCTCAAATTAACTCTCCGCTTGCATCATTTCACATTAGAAAGGGCAAATAAAGCCAGACCTGTCACAGGGATTTTGTGAATACAGGCCAGATAAAGAGCAGTCTGTGTCTCCATACTGTGGTTACTGGATTGCTGCATTAAAAGTCTTGTACCTACTGCCAACTGGTTAGGGGACACAGGCTAACAGCTCTGTGGAAGGCAGGCAGCATTCCTCTGGACACCTAACAAAGGGGGCTCTCAGAGATGGGGCTGGATGCTCTCTAGCTCTAGCAATAGCTGCTCTAGGTGCTTTTCAGGAATTCGGGAGTAATCACCATGGCGACCTTGAATACACATCTAACCTCACCTGGCTCATTAGCTTTATGTTCTTTCTAAATAAAAAAGTGCATGTTTCAATTGAGTGTATTTCCAGGTAAGCTGAACACTCTCCCAACACACTGAAGGAAACCACACCCAAAAGTGGGGAGCGCTGTGGGGGTGACAGTTGGGGGAGGAGCTGGGTAGGGCTAGAAGTTGAGGCATTGTCTACCAAGCCTCCTTAATCTTTTAACAGCTGAAGTCATCCCAGCAGCTGTGGGCTAGTGAGCACTCACCTCAAGGTCCGGAGACCCATGGGCTTCCACAGAAGCTCATCTGATTCTTACATGAATACAGTATGTGTCTCTATCCTACTTAAGGAAACATTTGGAGACTGGTAAGCGCAGTTCTCATGTTTACAAAGGCAAGCTGGAAATGTATGCCAGGATTCACAGAAATAACCGTGGGAAAAGCTTAAGATATAATGTGAAGTAAAACATAAAAAAGACACACTAAATTTATTTAATTATAATGTGTATGTGGAATAGTACTGGAAACAAATTTGCTGCACTGTCAAATTTCATGTAACTGCTTTCATTTTCATTTCTTTTGAGAATACAGTAATACTGATAGTGTTACATATTAAACATGCTAGGGTAACACAAAGGAGCAGCTAGAAATTTAATTCTGTCTTTTATTCACCCTCAATCCTGCTTTTGAAAAGCCATCAAAAGATCGCTCTGCAGATAAAGGCACCTGTCAAAAGCCTAGGTACTGAGCTCCGTATCCCTTAAACAGTAGAGGAAAATAACCTACTCCTACAAGTTGTCCTATGACCTACAAGTACATGCTGTTAAATACACATACATACATACACACACACATTAAAAAAAAAAAAAAAGAGGCAAGAAAACCTTTCACCAGAGTCACTGAGTGACTTCTCAAGGGCTGTGGCTTCCCTCCCATAAGGGAGAGTCTGCGGAGCCATCAGTCAAAACTAAGGATCACTTATCTCCTCCAGCCTTCTCCTGGAAGACAAAAATCTCTGGTCCAAAAAAAAAAAACAAAACAAAAAAAAAAACCTCTCTCTCCTACCTTATTAGCAGCCACTTTAGAACTTCAATTACAAACTCAGAAAAAAAAAGTACCTATCAAATAAAATATATACTTAGCATATTTCAAATGCACTTAACAACAAAACCTGAAGGTACCACCAGTCTGGTGTGCACAAAAAGTCTAACCAAATGCAGGAACAGCAAGATTAAATACCTTTGTTCTTTGGAGGAACAAGGGGAAGGACCATTTCCAAGACTGCTTCTTAAACTTGAAATTGTTTAAAGCCCGCCAGAAGATCATGCTAAAATGGGGTTCTGACCCAGCAGCTATGGAGCGGACCTGAATGGTGACATTTCTAGCAAATCTGAAATCACCTACACGTCCAACAAGGTTCTCCAAAGTACCTGGTGGACTGTAGTTAAGTCTGGCACCCCAGCAAATGCGCTGAGGACTAGCCTAGCTTCCTGCATCCTCTTATGATCTACACCTTTCAAAACAAGGATCTTGTTCAGGAGCCAATAACTACCTTTCAATTTAAACTTAGTTCAGCACCCCTCCCCCCACCTGTCTCTGTCTGTTTGTCCCCTTTCTCAGCGTGCACTCTGCAGGAACTTGCCTCCTGGCAGTGAGCTTATTTCTCATTTGTTCTTTGGCTCAGGCTATGCTGACCAACCCATTTTCCAACCAGAAGACCAAAGCTCAGAGAAAAGGGCAATGAATTTGTGCTAATAACAAGAAATGAGTGTTTCATTTTAAAGTCAATTTTACTTCACTTTTTTTAAAAAAAAATTAGGACCCTTCTTGCTTTTATTTAAAGTATGCCATACTGACCAAACTACAAAGCTTTCAAGTGGCAAGTTCTGAGTATTCATTAAATGGCTTAATACTGCCAAATCTTTCATTAAACTAATCATGCAGCATCAAAAACATGCCCTTATCTGTGGTTTTTCACCATTTTTTAATTTTTACTTTTTCATAGCTGGATCTTAATTATAAAGTTGCCGGGGAGGTGAGAGAGAAGTACCAGAATCTGAAAACTGCTAGCAGTTTAACTGTCTGGGCTGCTAATCTATACAAGTAGAATGCTAGCCCAGCAGACCTAAGGCTCGGAAGAGACCCTTAACTGTATGTACAGCTCTTGTTAGCCATACCAGTTTTCACCACAGACAGTTACAAATCTAAACCCTTGAAGTCAGAACAACACAGGATTCTTACAGTCTGTGTGCACATTTAAGCTTTCTTTAAAGGAAACTTGACCAGGACAGCCAGGACTACACAGAGAAATCCTGTCTCGAAAAAAATAAAAAACAGTAAATAAATAAATAAATCCATAGGAAGCATGAACGAGTTTCCAACACCACCCTGGTAAAGTCACCCCTGGAAGTTCCTTTGAGAGGGAGCAAAGGCCAGATTTTCAGGTAGATCATTGCAGGGTGTGGTCAGGCTCCACCCACCACATTTCCAAGCGGCAGAAATTTTTGTTCTTTAGGTTAAACCTAATAGGTTATTTATTAGGCATATAGAGGTAAAGTGCCGAGCTGAACCATCCTCAGGGCTTATGTACCCTGTTTCTCCCCTTAACTCAATGGAAGAATGGGGTAACTGACCTCATGAGACACAGACTCACAATTGTTATGTGGCTTCCTTAATTATAGCAGGATAGAGTCCACTCCTGACTGGCCAAATGCCTTTTTCTTTATTATACAATTTTATTCTAAATACATATTCCTCCAAGTTTTTGCTTCTCAGTAAGAAATCAGATTTTTATGCCTGTCCCTTTATGGAAGCAGCTTGAGCAATGTACAGAGGCTACCTGGAAAGCTAGTTAAAAATACTTATTGTTGGGATATACCACAGAGTTCCAGATTCACGTAACTTAAGAAGGTAGTTTCTGTTTCTAGCATGTTCCCAAGATAAGTTGGTATTACTGATTTAGAGTCCTCAACTTGATAGTTTCAATTTGAAAATCTCTTAATATAACATAACCCATACTCTTAACGAATATTCAATGGCTTCTCTGCATGAGATGGGCAGGTATGACAGGACCTAGTCTCATCTTTAGGCTCCTAGATAGAGGAAATAGAAGAAAAACAAAGGATTAAATATTAAAGCTACAACAAAGAGCAATGTGAGAAAACCACAGCAGAATGGTCAAGTGCTAGTTTACATTTTAGGGAGGGAAACCAAATGGGGGTTTTGACTTTCATCTCCCTAGGAAAGACACATCTGAGCTAAACTTCTGAATAATTCCTGGCTCATGAAGCAATTCCCAATCAAAGAAACCAAACAGAGGCTGAGAATGACGAAAAAGTCCTAAGATTCTGCAGTTTCCTTCGTAGGGTCTGACTGTCAGAAGGAGGCAGGGCTTTGAGAAAGCCACCGAGACACCCGGACCTTCCTAGCCATAAGATGTGTAAGAAGGCAGAAGCCTCCTCTGCTGAACTTTTGCTCTGAAGACACTGCTGCCTTGCTTGTCTACAGAGCTGACATGTAGGAGCCCTGTTAGTAGTCTTCTTAAACATTTCATTTAAGGACTGAAGAGGTCTGGTGTTCCTTTGGCTGACTAATTGCCCACACTCTGCCCATACATTAAAGTAGGTACTACAGGAGGGTAGTTAAATTTGGATTTAGAAATGCCTGGATTTAGATCAGTCATATTGACTTTATAAAGACACATGTGTCTTTATAAAAAGCAAGTGACTATCTGCCCCACAGGATTACTGGTACTAAGGAAATGCACATTTATTTGAAATTTACTAAATACTATCTTTCATGCTGAGTACTTTAAGAAAAAAAATCTATTAAGCCAGATGATATACATTAAGGTTAAGTGCTATGAAAATAATTATAATTAGCATATCATTAAAAAACAGGGTTGAGTCACAAAGTTGTCAGGATTTAATCCTGAGATGAAACTGGGGAAAGGTTTTATTTGATTCGATGATGTGCCCCACAAAGTTGTCTGAGGAAAATGACAAAACCAAAACAATACAGCACATTTCATAAAATTCCTCAAATATCCTCATATATAATCCTACCCCTAACCTTCCTATCAAAAAAGGAGGAAAAGGAGGAGGAAGAGGAGGCCATTTGCTGCTGGAGATAGCTTGCAGCTTTAGTAGAGAATCAGGGTTTGGGTCCCAGCACTCCCGTGGCTCTTAGTAACTGTAAGTTTTGTTCCCGGGGCTCTAACATCATCTCTCTGACTTCCACAGGCATTCCATACACGTGGACCACATGCACTTATACACATGAAGGAAAAACACTCATATACTGAAGATAAAAATAAATACATTGGTCTAGAAAATTGGGTCAGAGGTCAAGAGCACTTGCTGCTCTTGTAGAGGACCCAGGTTTAGTTCCTACCTGAACCCACATGGCTCACAACCATCTCCAAGTACACACACAGTCCCAGGGGATCTGACACCCTCTTCTGAAGTCTGAGGATACAAGGCACAATATGCTGTGCATACATACATACATACATGCAGGTAAAACATTCATACACAAAATAAATTTAAAAATTATGTCATCAAGTCTGCTCACATTATAATGGGAAATACTGAACATTTGTCTTTAAGACCTTAAGTGTAGACTTAGACATTTTCTTTCTCTAAGTAAAGAAATGAGGTAAAGCATATATTTTAAGTCACACCACAAACCAAAAGTTTACTAAAAGCTTAATAAATGTTTTTCTGTGACAGAGTGGTAGTGGCCCTCGCCTTTTTTTTTTTTAATACTCATTTCCTTCTTTATTTGGGGCATTCACTGTCTATCAAGTTATATACTTAGCCTTCCTTTTGCTTTTAATTTGAAGCAGGTCTCACTAAGTCACATAAGCTGGCCTTGAACTTCTGATCCTCCTACTTCAGCCTCTCTGGTAGCCAGGATGACAGGTTTCGTGCCATCAGCCCTCACTAGCTATTTTTTTCCCCAGATAATTTTTATTATTATTATTATTTTCTTTATTTACATTTCAAATGCTATCCCGAAAGTTCCCTATACTCCCCCCTCCCCAGCCCCTGCTCCCCTACCCACCCACTCCCACTACTTGGCCCAGGCCTTCCNTTGTGCNGGGTCATATAAANTTTGCAAGACCAAGGGGCCTCTNTTCCCAGTGATGGCCNATTAGGCCATCTTCTGCTACATATGCAGCTAGAGACACAAGCTCAGGGGGTACTGGTTAGTTCATATTGTTGTTCCACCTACAGGGTTGCAGCCCTGTTCAGNTCCTTGGGTACTTTCTCTAGCTCCTCCACTGGGGACCCTGTGTTCCATCCAATAGCTGGCTGTGAGCATCCACTTCGGTGTTTGCCAGGCACTGGCATAGCCTCACAAGAGGCTGCAATATCAGAGTCCCTTGGCCCCTGCCTTTAATCCCAGCACTCAGAAGGTAGAGGCAGGCGGAATTCTGTGAGTTCTAGGCCAGGTTAGGCTAGAGAAAGTTCCAGAATAGCCAGGGATATGCAGAGAAACCTTGTCTTGAAAAGATAAAGATATAAGGGTTCTTTATGAATCATGGGTATAAAATCAGCACTATTCTTTCTCCAAGAGCTAAGAAATTAAAATAGCCAAGCATGGTGGTGGGCACCTATAATCCCAACATTTTGAAAAGAACAAGGAATTTAAGGCCAGACTCAATTACATAGTGAGTTTGAGACAAACTTGGATTATGAGTCCTTGTCTCAAAAATGGTGGTTTAGTAGTAGAAAAGGGTGACAGGGGATTAAGGGCTGGTAAGATAGCTCAATATGAAAAGGAACTTACTGAGCAAGACTAGTGAACTTAGTTCAATGCTCAGGACCCATAGAAAGTTTGCAGGTGGTATCCAACTCCATAGAGCTGTCCTCTAACCTCCATACATGTCACATACATATACAGTATAAGTAAGTAAATTATTAATTTTTATTAAGAGGTTGGAAAGACAGCCTAATGGTTACAGTGCTTGCTGCTCTTTCAGAGGACTGGAGACCGTTCCCAGCTATCACACTGGGTGGGTGACGACAATCTGTAACCTCAAGGCATATGATGCTTTCTTCTCACTTCCAAGGGAAGACACAAAACACACAAACACACACACACACACACACACACACGTAATTAGAAAGCACCTCAGCATGTAATGAGCAGGGAAATGAACTCCTGTGGCCTGAAATTCACTATTCTAAGGCAAACTCATCCAGCCAGAAGCTGCAGAAAGCACTTCTCCAGAAAGGTGCTAACCATAGAGTAAGGTGCAAAGAAGATTAAAAAAACAAAACAAACAAACAAACAAAATCTATTTTGATGCTTTTCCTCTGAATTCTGCCTTTGCTATCTCCCTGATACAGCCACTGGACTGAGAAGAAGGAAATGGAAGAAGCAGGCAGGCTAGAGATGAGGGATTACAGGTTTGACTGCAGTGAAGGAGTTGGAAGAGGAAGGCCACACAGTATAGGGCCATTTGCACAAGTCCTGAATGCCAAGTTCAAGAGTGTATAATTTTTCATATACAATTAGCATAAGAGAACATAGTAGGAGACTAACAAGGCAGAGGATTCTCCCACAAGGAGTAAGCAGGCAGATGTAAAACGACAGGGAAGGTATTGTGAACTTCTGTAATTACAGTTTTCTAAGCAAGAAGCTGAAACCAGTTGTTTCAACTTTCTTCCCTTATCTTAAAGTAAAAAAAAGCCACAACAGAAAATGAATCCAACTTTATAAGACAGTGGTTGACCTGAATAATTTAATTTGACAGGTGGAAAAATGAAAGAAAGCTATGTACTGGTGGCTAAAGTCAGAGTTCAGAGATTGAAGACCCTGACCTCTCTTATGCCATGAACCTAGGAGTGATTAAAACAAGCTAACCATAACCAGTATCTCTCAGTCCCTGGGCCAATGAGACTCCCCCGCCCCACCCCACCGGTTACTCACTGGCCCATAAATCTCTACACGCTACGTTATCTAGACAGACCAGGTTTCTCTTACTATCAGGTTTTGCTCAGCTGCTAGAAAAGCAAACTCCAACCAACTGCATCCAGCAACAAATATAGTAACATACTTCCACGAAGTGAAAGCCCTTCCCAGACATATATACCAAGTACATAAATTCATAGGGGGGGGCATAAAAAAATCAACAAAACATCCCAGACATATATACCAAGTATATAAATTCATATGGGGGGNNNTNAAAAAAAATCAACAAAACATCCCAGACATATATATACCAAGTATATAAATTCATATGGGGGGCATTAAAAAAAAATCAACAAAACATCCCAGACATATATACCAAGTATATAAATTCATATGGGGGGGCATTAAAAAAAATCAACAAAACATCCCAGAC
>NC_034602.1:747855-780808 GCF_900095145.1 Mus pahari | reverse complement strand
TATAAATTCATATGGGGGGCATTAAAAAAAATCAACAAAACATCCCAGACATATATACCAAGTATATAAATTCATATGGGGGGGCATTAAAAAAATCAACAAAACATCCCAGACATATATACCAAGTATATAAATTCATATGGGGGCATTAAAAAAAAAAAAATCAACAAAACATCCCATACACTAGGTGACAAGAGCTAAGAAAGACTATGCCCAGGCCTCCCCAGCATGCATAAAATTATACCAGCACATAGAATTTATGTTATCAAAAATAACATTTACAAGAACTACAAGGATCAGAACACCACACCAGGGGTCAGGAGCTGAGAAAGGTTTTTATAAAAACTCTCATACTGTTTAAACCCCAATCCGTTTTCCTTCTCACTAGGACACTGTTGGAAGTTAGTGACCCTAATGTGATCCATCCTATTGGAAAGTTAATTCACCCCTTCCGTTCCTCAACACAGGTGGTTTTCTGTTAGAGAAATACCAACAGTAAACTTATGCAACTCAAAACCACAGTATTTAAAAAGTTATCTGGAGTTAAAGCAAGTGACCAAGTTTACTTCTAAAAATTTGGTATATTTACTATGTAACTTAATCCCCACCATTTTTTAAAAGATATTTCCTTGAGGAAAAAGCACAAGAACTAAAATAGAGGGCATTCATGTGATTTTTAAAAAAACATTTCCTTGTCCAAAAAGGACAGTTAAGACATTTCCTGTTTATAAGCTCCACCCTGAGCAGTGAGCAACTTACAACTACATTTAACCCTTTTAGAATAACAGCCTTCTGTTATGGGTGGGTCTGACAGTGCATTCCACACATATTCACTTTATACTTTCTTTTTGTTGTTTTTTTTTTTTTGTGTGTTTTTGTTTGCTTTTTGTTTTTGAGACAGGGTTTCTCTGTGTAGCCCTGGCTGTCCTGGAACTCACTCTGTAGACCAGGCTGGCCTCAGAAATCCGCCTGCCTCTGCCTCCCAAGCGCTGGGATTAAAGGTGTGCACCACCACTGCCCAGCTCATTTTATATTTTCTACCGTTTGATTGTTTTTACTGACACTACACAGCATGGACAGGTTAGAAACAGAAAATTATGAATTTTCTGACTGAATCCTGTAAGTGCTTCTCCTTAGAGAGCCCAGGTCAAGGGGAAAGGGGGCATTCTGAGTTCTTCTGATTCTAGAAGTGTATGGATCCTAGAACATGATATGTTTTCTATTTCACTACTTGCAAGCTCACTCACCTAAATGTTCAAGAAAGCAAATTCCACTTTCAATGACTCAGAGATGCAACTAAAGGCTCAGTTGATCTCCCAGTGCTAATAACCCACCTCTTGGCCAGACGCTGAAAGAATGCAGCAACATCTAGCAAATGTTTAAAAATCACATCCTGTTATGCCTCATTTTCCAAAACAAGTCAATGCTGTCAAAATACTTTACAAGAAAAGTAAATCAATGAATGACAGGTATCGCCACTTTCCAATGAAAACATACGAGGACCAAGATGCTTCCTCCCATACCTCCTCATTTAGGTCGGAGTTAAAATAAGAGACACACAGTCTTTGGATATTCTTTACTAGAGCTACTCCTACCTATTACCAGATTCTACAGGCTTCCAAGTGCAAGCTCTATTTTCAGCTACAGACCTTTATTTTTTAGTCACGTATAGGCTGAGTCGCAGACCAAGGCATGCTGACTGGTCAGAAACAGCCCAGGGCTACAAGCAGAAACAGCACACTACTGCTCCAGTAACCTGCTCTCCAGAAAAACATGTGCAGCAAAATACTGGATGCCTTAAATCTTTGAGCCTGGCACAGACTCTAGAAAATGTCTGTAAGAGATCCAACTAATCCTACTCATAGCCCTGGAATGACAATAAGTGGCTTTTATTGTAAATTACATAGCCCACCAAATTAATGGGAAAGCTGTCCTCCAACACAATACATCAAGAGTTAAAATTAGGCTTAGGAACGAAAACTAATTTATCAAGGACTTAGGAACAAAAAGACCACTTCCTCCTCCCTTTGCTATTGTTCTATAGGACCAGGTCTGGAGCAGTGCACTTTACACCTCTAAGTGCTCCCAGAGGTAAGGGGCTGGGGCTGAGAGTTAAAGAAGCAAGCTGAAATAAAAGCATACTAATGGATCTATTAACATTAATCTCCTAACATCCCGAATGGTGTCTCTGTCTCTCTCTCTGTCTCTCTCTCTGTCTCTCTCTCTGTCTCTCTCTTCTCTCTCTCTCTCTCTCTCTCTCTCTCTCTCTCTCTGTGTGTGTGTGTGTTTGTGTGTGTGTGTGTGTGTGTGTGTGTGTGTGTACAACATACAACAGAAAGTAGGATACCTGACAACTAGAGCCTAGAACCAAAAGGTAGGTACTGGAGAGACTCCAAATGGTGGCTAATCTAGAGCCTGGAGTACTGTGAGCAACTGCCTCCTTTAATGGCTTAATTAGGTGCTCACAGTCAACCTGGGGCCCTGTGGCTGCTATCTTCACTAGGGTCGTGTACCGTACGGCAGAAATAAACCTTCAAAAAGCACCCAGGATCCTGTCGGAACACCCGCAAGCAGGCCTGGCCCTTAGCAGCGGCCTTACCTTGGAGCTGTTTGAATCTCCCTTCCAGTTGATTGTAGTTGTAAGGCACCTGCCCGGTGTAGGCCGGCGACAACGGCCCTGAAATGCTGGATGTCCTCTGCAATTCCATTATGCCTGACCTAAGGCCCAGGCCAGCAGCACCGTAGGATTCACGCTCCAGCCCCCTCCTACCCCCATCCAACTCCAAGCAGCTTCCGCGGCTCTGCTCCCGCCCAGGCGAAAGGGCTGGACCTCAAGCCAGTCGCATTCCGGTCGGGTCGGAAATAGGTGCAGGGTGATCTGATAGGAAGTTGGCTGCAGTATCCAACCTAGCCTAGTGGAGTTACCACCCCGGCATCAAATCCCCTGTGGATTTCCTTCCTTGTGTGGCCCTTGCCTGGAAGCTAGAAATAAATTACCCGGGAGGGAGGAGGGAAGGAGGAAAAGGAGGAAGGAGGCAGGATCTTATTGGAAAATATTTTAAATATGGCCAACCCTAAGCACGCTGGGCTCCTGCTCACGGAGCAGCGCACACCTCCCGCCCGTCTGCCCCCACCCCGCTTGCCGGTTTGTAATTTAATCGGGAGCTGCGGTGAGCTGCGTGGTGATGTCACCTGATTAGCATAACAGCACAGTGGAGGAAACGCTGGCCGAACCATGCGGAAGGGCGCACGCAGGCCAACCTTGCAGACCCTAACCCGCGCGCGCGGTCAGGTCCCACAAAGCTGCTGGAATTACAATGTTCAGTTGGGTGGCCCCGCCTAACAGAAAAGTATCCGATTACGATTACTATCACTCGAAAAGGGGTGCAGGGCCCAGAGGCGGGTCAGAGCCCGCAGATCAAGCCGCCTTGTACCTGGGCGCAGGCAGCCACTGCGCGGGCGCCAACTGCAAGCACAGCCCAACCCGGCGCCACCTTAAGTCAAACAAAGTCAGTGTAGGCACCCTGTAGGGTACAGCCCACAAAAATGAGAACGAGGCCCTCTGAAGAACCTTCTCAGCAGACAATCTCTGCCATTACTGCATTTCTGAGGTGATGCACCCCGTTAGTAACTCCATGAAAGGAAGATTTATCGGAGTACTGTGGTGCAAGGCATTGTGGGAGGAAGGATTACTGGTCTTGAGAACTTTACATTCCTGTGGAAAAGAACAGCAATCACCTTCAAAACTTTGATTTGTTTACTGATGCCTCTCAAGTTTTGGTTCTCTCTAGTTGCTACTCTCACCTCCTTCTACCAAAAAGAAATCCTATGTAGAAAATGATGTGACCAAAATATATCCGTGGGAAATAATTGACCCTGGTCCTATCCTCTTCCTACTTTTCCCCTCACTACAACTGGCATGCCTGTAATAAACTTGGCACTTCCAGCTTGGAACCCTGCAGCCATCACAACAGAAGGTAATTTCAGTGTGGTAATGCTTCGGTCTGTGGAGACAGGAAGACTAATCAGTGAGACTAACCTGGTCTGCACCTAACAAGTTCCAGGTTACCAGCTCTATACTGCAAGGTTCTAATTCAAAATCTCCTTCCTAAAGGATTCCAGTGTGCACCGAAGGGGGAGGTAGGGGCAGGCCAGGGCCAGAGATAATGCAAAGACTGTTAGCCGTTCATCCCTCAACAATCTCAGCTCCTGTTTGCCACACAGCTGTGTTTCTAATTTCTACATTGTCAATTTTTGGCTCCCAAGTCAGGCCCAACCAAAAGACATTTTTACATCCATGATGTAGAACATATTCTAAAGCCCTCCTGTCTCTGCCAATGGTAACTGAAGCTAGCAAGATTGTGAAATGCTAGGTCTTAGAAGACACACTTGGTCTAGGATTCTCAAAACTTAATTTTGGAGACAGCCAAGCAAGCTTCCTCATTATGTGGTCTTAAGAACCCCTGGACTCTCAACTTTGGCTGTTAATAATGAGAAATAATACCCATCTCTACAAAACCACGGAAGTTGGATGTGAAAGTGCCCGTACTGTTCCAAGCTCACCTTTCCTTACATTCTGCCTCCCATCACAACAAGACTACAAAGTATCATGGGGAATTATTTAAAAGGGGGATCTTTTTAACAGACCCTACTTCACTGTTAAATATGCCAATGATGCGGTGAGTGTCTCTGAGTGTCCAGTTATAGCATAGAAAACAAGATTGCAAAGTTATCTACCATCCAACAATGTTTTTGTTTTTGTTTTTTTAATTTTTACATCACTCAGTTATCATCCTTTTCAGCTCTCATTAGTATGGGAATATATATTAAACAAGCTTTCTAATTAGCCAGGTTCTATACAGTGTAATGGAAAGATGAGAACTAGTGTAGCCACACTCAAACCTTAAAAGCATAAACTGAAAAACCGTAGAGCCATGAATGCAATGAGGCTGAAGAAGGGTTTAGCAACTCACAGAAACATCCATTTGGTGGCATGGGGCCAAGTAAAAATGGGAGACAACTTTGAAGGCCCACCTGACCTAACTCAGTGGCTGGGAAAAAGTAGAGTATAGCCAGTTTGGACTGTATTTACTGCACACATTGCTGTTTTAGAGGATTTGAAGAAAACTAGAGAGTTCCTAGACAAAGGGTATGGGACAAATTATAGGCAAACAGTCAAATACTAAGAAAACACGAAGATTTCAGAGAACAAGGAGGCCACACCTAGCTAAGAAGGGTCAGAACCCTAGGGAAATGCTGACATCTAGACTGGTTCCTGAAACACAGACAACCAGCATGATGGAGAGAAGATGAGGTTTCTTCATGTAACCACCAAAGGAATACAACAGGCAGTGTGACAGGCCAGCTGCACCACAAAGAAAGAGAAGCGTGAAAGCAAGCTAGAATCAAGCATGGGCTTGGAAAATTTTGAGCCAGAGGAGAACATAGTCTGCTCTGGGCTCTATCAGTGATTAACCTGGAAGATAGGAGAGACTGAAGGCAGCAAGACACCTGAGAGATTGTTGCAACTGTCCAGGTCAAAGGGCCCATTAGGGTGTGGCAATAGGATTAGAAAGGAATGGACTGATGGAAGAGTTCACCTGCAGAACTTGGTTACTAATCAAGTACAAGACAATCAAAGGATAGTCCAGAAAGATTAGCATTCGAGCTGGCTAGGAGGTATAAAGAAGGGATGGTGAGCATCCTCTTCTGACAGGCCAACTCTTTGTCACCAGGTGATACATCCACAGTGGTCAGGGATGGAGAAGTAGAAGTCAAAGCTGCAGACTGACTCTGGAGTACAAGGGCAAGAGTGGATTTGGTGGAGTTACACCTAGGAAGGGAGGAATAAGGCAAGAAGCTAAGCAGGGGTCTGGGGAAGGTATGGTCTTGGGAAAGAAAACAGTGGAAGACTGTAGGTATAGCTCAATGGTACTAGAACTTAGCCCCAAGACAGCCAAACCGAAGAGAAAAAACACCAGGGAGTGAAAATACAATAAAGAAGGGAGGACACCCAAGGAGGAATAGAGACAGACACCATCAAATGCTGCAAAAGGGATTTAAGGGAGACAGTATGCCAGGGGTGGATTAAAGCAACAGGTCCAAACCAGCAAAATCCAGGTTACTAGAATGAACAGAGAAGGGGTGATGGAGACATGTGAATGGAGCCACGAAAAGAGATTCTGAGTAGGGCCCAGTCAAGCCTGATGTCTGTGCTCACGTTTCAGCTAGTCCTGAGTTGGCATAGGTAGGAAGGGAAAGGTGAGTGAATAGCTCAAGGTTGAGCCATCAGCCTTAACCAAGAGGAGGCACACCCTTCGTCAGGGGAGCGATGAAGGTGTTCTGAAGAACCAGCACATCGAAGGGAGCTTAGCTGTACCTGAATAAAACAAAAGGTTCCAGAGTCTTACCCTCAGTCTTATTTATAGTTACCTCAGAATTAGAATCTCCAAGACCCTAACCAATTGCAGGAAAATGTGCATGTCCATGGGAGTGTTAAAGGAGAGTTTTCAGAGTGTTTAACCAGCTTTCTGTTGTAACAGACTGTGCAATTTTAATTTATCCCATTTTTTTTTTCTCATCTAAAAAAACTGCCATTGCTCACCCAAGTACGGGCCAACTCTGATAAATGGTTGTGCCTGTTTTGTAACTGCAGCCAGATTCCAAGGTAAAATACAAACAGACATGGCTGGCAAGGAAGCTACAGGAACAAAACAACTAAAGCCCATTCAGGCTGTGTCTGTGATACAAGAAACAACCAGGTTGCTGTAGTGATCTGTAGACAGCAATTAGAAGCAACAGGGCATAGTAGAACAGAGTATTTGGTGCATAGGCTCATCCTAACATCCAAGTACCATCAAGAAACCTCATAATTTTATGTATTGGCTTCTAACTTTCTCATAGTCCTTGTCCATAAACCAAACAGGTTGGAATCTGTAGTTGTAAAATTTTCCATATATCCTAAAAGTATTCATCTGTGACATGAGTGTCCCAAGCTTGGGTTTCATTTTTTATAACTTTACTCTCAATTACCAGTCTTCACATACCACTGTATGTGAATGTTCATTGTGGTGGTTTAAATGAGAACAGCCTCTATACGCTCATAGATTTGAATGCTTGGTCCCCAGTTGGTAGAACTATTTGGGAAGGATTATGAGGTGTGGCTTGTTGGAAGTGGTGTGACACGGGAGGTGGGCTTTCAAAAGCCCAAGCCATTCTAATTACATCTATCTCTATGCCTTGTGCTTGTGGATCAGATGTGAGCTCCCAGCTACTGTTCTAGTGCCCTGCCTGCCTGCCTGCCTGCCTGCCGCCTGCCTGCCTGCCTGCCTGCTGCCATGCTCCCTCCCTCCCATGATGGTTATGGATTCACCCTCTAGAACTGTATGCTCCAACACACTCTTTCTTCTCTATGTTTCCTTGGTCATGGTGGCTCTTCATAACAATAAAAAAGTAGCTAAGATGGTCATAAAGTCACCATCGTTCATGTAGATTACAGTAAGTTCTCATTAGCTAGGCTGTGGTGCTCACCTTAATACTGCACTAAGGAAACAGAGGCAAGTGGATTTCTGAGGGGCTGAGGCTGGCCTCGTCTACACAGAGCTCGAGATCAGCCAAGGTGACATAATAAGACCCTGTCTCAAAAACTGAAAAAAAGTTTCACATAAACTTTCTCAAGTGACTAACTCTATGATGTTGTCTCAAGTTTGCACACAAGCAAGGCATGTGCTTTCCTTACCCATGACTATATTGCTGGTGAGTAGCAGAACCAACTAGTTCATCCCCAAACTGACCAAGTCCAGTATACTCTCCCGTTTCTTCAGTATTCTTAGAGTCTATTTAATCTACTAAGCAATGACTTTTAAAGCTTTTTAGAAAAGCCAGAAGACTCTATCAAGGTAAGCCTAAAATTCATGCAGTTCCACAACAAACCTCCATATCATCCTTTAGGTCTGAACTAGACACATTCTTTACTAGTTCACACAAAACTTGCTACTTTGAGAGCTCTGGTGTGAATGGGTTTGTTTAGTTTTAATTGGTTTTGTTCCTCTTTTCATACTCGATGGATCTGCACTCTATAGGATTCTATAGAATTTAGCATGTAGACTGTGACGGAGAATACAAGCGGGTGAGCTTAAGCCTCTGTTCTCAGGGCCGTTATGCTGCCTGGGGTTGAGGAGATGAATGATTTTCCTGCATTAGAGCAAGCATGAAAAGGGTAAGCTTTGAATGTTCATTTCCTGAAAACCCAAACATTAACAAGACTAAAGATGTCCAGGAGAGGATGTTGAAAATGCTAAGATGGGATAGGCATTTGTACACATCTAACACCAGGATTTGGAAAAGCAAGACCAGAGGTGGGAAGGAATGGAAAGAGGTTTCACACAAACAATTACTGAGCAGATTCTTACAATTCTCCCCTTTCTTTCTTCTTTTTAAAGGCAGGGCTGTACTCTGTAGCCCAGGCTGACCTAGAACTGAGTGACCCTCATGCTTCAGCCTCCTGAATGCTAGGATTCCAGGTGTGAGTCACTACTCCTAGCTGCTTTCCATTTCTCATCACTGTCACATTCCTGTGACAGATAATCACAGACAATTACCTGGAGCATTTATTTTCAATAAACAGGAACATTAGTACTGACATTCCCCCACTGCATCTATACACTAGGACTGTTGTACAAGCTTTCTGCCTTGTCCAGGTTCTTAATGTGTTACCCCTCCTGGCTGACTTACTCCATTAAGCAGTCACACAGTTCAATACCCACTTCTGCTTAAATCCACCATTAAGAAACCCACACTCAAAATCTTCCTTCAGGGACAGGCAAGATGGCTCAGCAGGTAACAGTGAGAGCCTGCCTCCAAGCCTGAAGACTTGCATTCAGTATTAGGGACCCACATTTGGGAAAGAGACAACCAAGTCCTGGAAGTTGTCCTCTGACCTCAATATGTGTGTTCAAATACACACTAATTAAAATGTTTGAGTTAGAAAACGGTAACTCACAAAGCATGAACACCATATTACAGACTATGAAGCAAGTTACAAAAGGCCCATGTTTCTTGGGGGCCAGGATGCCATATCTATACTTCATGACCGGTAGTGATTGCTAGCTCTACTGCTTAGAAGAATAAGCATTCTCATTCTCTCATATTCCTCCTACCTGCTTCAAACACATACAGAAGCAAAATCATCTAGTCATACAGCATACCCTAACATACCAGAGCAGAACAAACCTAATTCTTCCCATTTTCTCTGTCTGTCTGTCTGTCTGGTTCATATGATGGTCCTTGCAGAACTGAGTACATAGCATCTGATATTAATGCCTCTAAGCAAACCAGTTAAGTTACACTGGTAAGAAGCAGCCAAGGTCCTGGGTAAGCACTGCTGGTTAATGAGCCTTCTACCATAGCCAAACTTATCCAAAAAGCCCAGTCCAGAGGCCCTGACTTTTGGCAAACAGGAGTTGCTAAGCTAGTGAGTATACTACCAGTTGGCTTGGAACCAGGGCCCCTCCCCTCCAAGTACTCTGAATGGGAGAGTATCTGAGGAATGTAAGAGGGGCTGGGCCTGCTGTTGCCCTGATTTTTGGTTGTGCATTTGACCTCCTCCCACACAGAGGGGGAAAGGCTGATGCACATTGGTGTGCAGAGCTATGGGGCTCCAGTTTTGGGAGGGATTCATGGGACAGGAGAACACACTGTTCCTGGGTAGCATAGCTCAAGGAAAGCAAACAGAAAAGGCAGGATATAAATCTGTTCTTCCTAAAAGTGTTCTGACCTTGCCCTCAGGTATTCACACCCACTTTTATCTTTTCCAGTGACCACGAAGAGAAAAGATGAAGAAACCACATTAAGCAGGCACCTAGAATGGAAGGGAGTGTGACAGGGGCCTTATCATTGAGCCATGTCTCAGACTGCCTTGTCTCCTAACAACCAGAGCTAACCCATCCATTTCACCAGTCCTGCCCACCACACCATTACACCAGCACTTTGTCCTCTGCTAGCAGCACACTCTTCCAAGGGTAGAAGTGTGGAAGATGCAAATACCAGCAAGCGGTGATGGGGCAGCAGCAGAGACAGTGATAACAACAGGAAGCACCACTTCAAATGGATCTATACCCAGATCAGCGCTTTCTTCTGGGAGAGAGCTAAGCAGAGTGTGTGTGTGTGTGTGTGTGTGTGCCTTCCTTACACAACTACTCTATGTTCCTATGTGCTTTTAATGTTGCGTCTAACCAAATCTCTATCAATGTGACATACTAACATGAGAATGTGGGGTTTTATTAACTAGAAGTAGGAGGTACTCTCTCTTGCTCTTTGAAAACAGATCCAATTGCAGCGACAGGGAACATGTGTAGCCCTGGCACGCTAGCATGTGCCATGTCTTTAGGATGCAGTCCTTTCTTCCTGCACCTGAGCTTCTGATGATTTCTCAGTGAGATAGCACAGCCTCCTCCCACAGGGCCTTGATATGTAGACACTCGCTGGGTCCAGGCTGTAAATAATTCACGGATGGCCCTGTCACTCAGGAGCATCAAAGCCCACAGCTGCCTTTGCGGTGTGAGCCAGGCTCTAGGTTTAAATACTATCAGGCACCTCTGAGAGCACTTCTAGAAAATACCACAATCCTCTTTATTTTCTCCTATTTTAAGCAACGTAATTTCCAGTTTGAAAGAGGATAGGTTCTCAAGTAACTAAGTAGCAAGAAAGTGGCTTCCTTAAACAAGTACATGGTCAGGGTGTCCTTCCCTCCTCAGGATTCTGGGATGACACAGCAGAGCAGCAGACACAGCCTGCCCTCCTCCTCCTCCAGCCTACTCAGCAACTACTACCTGCTTCGAGCTTTCCAAGTCTGCTCCTGGTATTCCTTCCCCTCTCAGTCTGTAATGTAATGATCTTTCCTTCAAGAACAGCTCAAAACTATAATCTGTAGATGTATAATCTACAGCTCCCCCTCCTCCAGGAAGGCTTCCCAGATTACAGCAGCTATGATAATGGTTTCTTCCTTCTCAGAAAGCACCAGCCTCCCTCTGGCACCTATCACAGTCTTAGATTATTATCTCTTCTTGTGTACAAGTGTTGTCTAGTTAGTTGAAATAATGGAATTGCACCAGTTATAAGATCCAAGAAAAGTAAAATGTGAACTCTATTCTCAGCTTTTGACACTGGCTGTGTAATGGACTCTTAGCCTGCCCAAAAGATCTGAAAAAGAAAAATCTCTGGTCTCTGGGATACAATGTTCTTAGTTGTTTTAGGATACTTAAGTCACATTAGTAATTTTTTAAGATTTATTTATTTTATGTAAATGAATACACTGTTGCTGTCTTCAGACCAGAAGAAGGTGTCAGATCTCATTACAGACGGTTATGAGCCACCATGTGGTTGCTGAGAATTGAACTCAGGACCTCTGGAAGAGCAGTCAGTGCTCTTAACAGCTGAGCCATCTCTCCAGTCCCAAGTCACATTATTATTAAGGACACGTTAAATAACAGGTTCCTTTTCAAAGCCCACAATCTAAGCTAATCATGTTATCTACAGATTATAAAAATGAGGTGAGATACAAGCTTTTACACTAAGATACAAACTAAGTTACTGGCATAATGAGGTTGGGAAGCAGGCCTTCTGGTTCCTGTTGTCCCTTTCACATGGCCAGCACAGTCTGGAAAGTACAGGAAGCTGAGGAGAAAGGAAGGGGCAGACATGTCTCACAGAAATCCATCAGCAAGGTAGGCCCAGGAACTGAAATTCTAGAAAGCTCTTCATAATCCTCTCTCCCATCTACCTTCCAGCATCCATCACCGGCAGAGAACCAACCAACTAAAGTAACAGAGATAATCTTTGTGTCCCTTACTGCTGAACTTGAACCAGCTGAAAGAACTGAGGCCTAGACTACCACACTATCCGTTTCCATCTCAGCATGCTGAGCAAAGCTGAGAACATAGCCCCTAACAGACCCTACTGTTCAAAGATCCCTTTGATCAATTTTCTATACTGACCTGACCTTGCCTGCATTGTTCTTAGGAAGTCCTGAGGGAACTTGTCTCTTAAATTACCATCTACTCAGAAAAACATGATTTGAAACCATAACAATGCCTTTCTATTAATGACAGGCTTTCGAGTAGCAAAGGCTAGCCTAAAGCGCATTGTGTAGCTGAGGATGACCCAGAAGTTCTGATTCTCCTGTTCTCAACTTCAAGTGCTAAGATTACTGGCATAAGCAGTCACTTCCAGTTTGTGATACTGAGGGTCCAGCTTATAGCTTTGGGCATGCCAGGAACGCACTGGTCTACACCCCAGCCTCCCTTTACTCCCTTTTTTAAACCATCTTATAAAAGCTCCCGTAAAGGATATGCAGGACCTGCAACTTGTTTAAACTACTGGAGACAGGTAAATGACCTCAGCACATGAAACAATATGAAGTTCTTCAAAACTCTAACCCAGAACCACCACATGGTATAGAAATTCTATGTCTGGAAAATAACACAGAGGCACAAATGTGAAGTTTACACATCCTGCTTATTGCAACATTCAACAAAGCAGTCAAGAAATGGGAACAAACCCAATAAACCAATGGAAGAACAGATAAACGAAATCTGAAAGCAGGAGACCTCAGTTCAATCCTCAAAGCCTACATTAAAAAGCAAGCAAAACAGTGGTGCGGACTTGTCATCCTAGCACTGGGGAGTTTAGGCCAACAGGGCTCTATCAGACCAGTTGTCAAGTTCTAGACCAGTGAAAGATTTTGTCTCAAAAAACAAGGTATGTGCACCTGAAGAATAACACTGGACTGTCTAGTTTTGTCAATTCGACGCAGCTGGAGTCATCAGAGATAAAGGAGCCTCAGTTGAGGAAATGCTTCCATGAAATCCAGATGTAAGTTATTTTCTCAATTGGTGATCAATGGGAGAGGGCCCAGCCCACTGTGGCCCTGGGCTGTGGTCCTGGATTCTGTAAAAAGGCACACTGAGCAAGCCAGAGCAAGCAAGCCAGTAAGTAGCACCCCTCCATGGCCTCTGCATCAATTCCTGCCTACAGGTCCCAGCCCTGCTGGGGATACTATGCTTTCTCTCTCAAATGATGGACTGTGATCTAGAAGTATAAGCAGAATGAGCCCTTTCCTCCCCAACTAAGACAAACACCTAGGGTTGATCTCTGTCCTCCACACATGCACACACATGTGTGCACAGCCATGTGCATGCACACCCATATGCGCACCCACAAACATTAACACTCATACACAACAAACAGAAGAATGAGATACACACATGCACTAGAATATTATTCTGCTTTAAAAAATGAAATCATGTCACAAGTCTGTCACACCATTACATGGATGAACCTTAAATGTATTATGTTAAGTGCAAAAGGCCAGTCAAAATGAGAAAAATAGGCTCATAGTGGCACCTATGACATCCAAGGGTCCACTGCAGTCTGAGCAGGTCTGAGCCAAGAAGACAGCCATAGTGGTGGTGCACTTCGAAAGGGAAATAATGGCCTATCAAGGCAAACTGATGCCCCCTGGAGACAATCAAGCCACTCAGTGTAGTATATGTTTCTGAAGACCCTTCTGCTTCTGGGAAAGGAGCAATTTGCTGATGTGGATACTTGGGTCTATGTGAAGTGCAGTGGTCTTGTGACCCAAATTTATGCCATCCTATAGCCCATTTCTAAAGCCCTGGTGGCTTATCAAAAGTATGTAGATGAGCCTCTAAAAAAAGAGATCAAAGATACCCTCATCCAGTATGATCCAACCCTGCTTGTTGCTGCCCCTGTTTGATACCAGAAATCCTACCAATAAGCCCATCTCAAGGATCAATGTCCATTCACCTTTGTAATAAAACATCCTGGAATTTTAATGTTAAACAAAAAACAAACAAGTCCTGGGAACAGTCCGGAGGATGGAGGAGAGACAATGAAATGACTGTCTAGTTACTTGTTCCTCAGTTTGGCAAGATTAAAACGTTCTACACATCTGTTACCCAGCAGTATGCATGCAGTTAATAGCAATGAAAGGTGCACTTTGGTTATTAGTTTTTAAAAATAATTAAAAATAAGCTTTCAATAAAGACAGGGAACACACTGCCAGGAGACCTAGAATCACATGCTCCTCGCATGTGCTCTCAAAGCGTCAGCCAATCCCTCCAAGTCCTGTTTTCCAACCTTAAGAAATAAGAACTGGACTGGGAATCCTGCCAAATCTCATTTTTATAACAAAGGTCTCATAAATGAGTTACTGACTCATACTTGCGTGCTGCAATGTGGACTGCAGTCCCAGTTACTGCAGGGCCTGGTGAACTCTACATAGCCAGCCTTCACCCAGCTTCTCCAGAGCTGTCCTTTCCAGTCGGTATCTCCAAGACTCATGTCCCAAAGTTGACCAACTGTGACTTCAGACACAGTAGCCTATCATACTGAGGCAACTGAATATTCATTTATTGTGTGTGTGTGTGTGTGTGTGTGTGTGTGTACAGGAATATGGTAACACCTTGGCATGTGTTAGACTAGTTTTCTCCACTTTGAGCATTTTGTGACACCCCATCATCAACTTCTCTGAAATACTAAGACTTGCCCACCCAGATGTTATTAGGGATAATTTTGGGGTATTAACGGCTCAGAAAGCAATGGTCCAACATTCTTACTGATCAAAAAAAAAAAAAAATCATACCTGTAGTTGGCCTATTTAAGATTATGGAAGAGTGAAGGGCAAAAATCATTGCACAGGAAAGAAGTCTGTAATTTCAAGTGCTTATAATCAGTTATACTCCTTCTTGTTAATAACACTCTACAAGGGCCTGCATTTCGGATTCACCAAACATAAAACATTAAAAAGAAAAATTTCCATGAGATTGAGTAAGCATCATAGATCGTTTCTTATTTCATTCCTCTCATGAAGGACAAAGGTTGCTACTGTTACCTACCAGCATGTACTCGAAATCCACTCTTCACTATACACAGAACCACTGGAAGATGCTGAAAGTCACCTTGGTAACAGAACAATGTCAGCTTGCTAACTCCTGAGGTTATTTCATGCCAAAAATCATTGGGATTTTTATTTGTTTTTGTTTTTCTCCCCAGTGCTAGCACTTGGACCCCAGGGTCTTGAAAATACCAAATAAACACATCAGCCCTCCACAGCTTACAATTCATTCTGTCATATCTATCAAACATGTGTTAGAATGAATGTTTGTTTGATTGTTTGTTTGTTTTTTTAAATAACTGTCGCGTCCTCTCTCGACCAGCAAAGGAGACGCAACCACCAGTTCTTCTTACAGCAGTTTATTCAGAAACCTTGAACAATCTTCATCACCTCCCTCTTCATCTCCCCCGAGCCCCAGGATACAAGCCCTTTTATACTCTTATCCACTCCAATCGCAGCAGGCTACATCACCTTACCAGGCGCTCGGCCTCAGCCAACCAGAAGAGCGGGAACAATCACCACCAAATATGGACCTGTTTACCACAAGCTCCATAGCCAACAGGTGCCATCTTTTAAGGTGCGGCTTCGGGTAGCCCAGGGGAGGGGCCGTGGCCTCCTACAAATAACAGGTCAGTTAGGACACCTTTACCCCCCCACCCACCCAAACTGGCTTTGCTTCTGTGTTTGACAGTCAGACACAAAAAGAAAATGCACGGAAAGTGCCAATTCTCAATGCACAACCTTTCCCTAAAGCACTGGCAATGCTTAGTTCTCTTGAGAAGGTTTTATAAGCTCGACCACTACAGATGAGCTACACATGCTATCTCGGAACCTTCCTCATAATTTTTTGAAATTAACAACTGTGGGGACAGGTACAAGGTTTAACTACCTCAGAAATTAAGGCAATCTGGAGATGTATAAAATATTAATACCAAGAAAGGCAATGTACAAGAGGGCTGGAAAGGGCAAGTAAAGATCACAGGGTTTTGGTTGCCGCTGAGTCTTACAACTGGTAACACACGCTGAAGCACACAAAAGCAGCCACAGGAAATCTTGATTGGAGTATGTAAAATAAGGATTAATGCTCCTATCAAAGACTGCTATTAACACTTCTGCATTATTCTAAAATATTCTCCAAGGTGATAGTGATCCACAAGTTTTAAGTATGATAAATAATCCTGGAAGCCTGTTCATATTCCTTTGTCATCATAAAGAGAATGCACATGAGAGCTAAATTACCCCAACAGAGGCCAGCATGTTCCAGCAAGAACTAGCCTGCTTGACTAGGGTTTTTCTACATGGCTATGTCCCTCTCCCTCAACCTCACTTATCTGGTTGGGGGGTTAGAATGAGAAAAAAAATCAATGTACCAAAACTTTAAAGTATGCTGTTATACTTCCTCAAATCATTTTTCCCTCAAATGTAGGAGCATGCAGGATCACTCTAAGTATAGCATATAGACCTAAAACAGAAGTCCAATCAGAGAAGACCAAATATGGAGATCACACAGATTTGTTTTCATTAAAAAAACGAAGTCATGGTGCTGATATACAGCTTGATGTATGTGCCTCATTGGTAAAGAGGCTATACAAGTCCTGGGCTCATTTGCCCAGAACTGCTAGAAAACAAAATGTTTAAAAATTCCAACCTAAAAGCCTTCTTCAGTGCTTCATCCCAGTTCCTGGAATGAGGACTGAGTCACAAATGCCCTCTGAGCACCGCTGCAAACAAGGGCAAAGGTTGCCAGAGGCTTTAGGCCAGCAGAACATGTGCCCTTCGAAAGCTTCTGATTTCCCACAGTGACTTCTGACCCTGCCGCCTGCATTAAGGTAATATTCTCAGTATGGAATACTCCTCCCTGAGGAGGGAAGCAGAGCTCTCTCTTTAAAAGATTGATTTTCAGTGTGGCATGCTAGTGCACACCTTTAATCCCAGCACTCAGAGGCAGGGGCAGGTGGTACTTGAGTTCTCAAAATGATTCCACAAGACAGTGTTCCTGTCCTGTAGAAGTTTATCCACTACCTTACGTAATTGGCAGGGAAGACATGTAATGTAGAAGCAGAACTCTTGAGGTCATTCTCTCTTAGCATCAGCCTAGAAATGAACAATTCTGGATGCTTGCCAAACCCAGAAACGCCTGGAAGCTTTGGCCATAAGAGAATTTCCCTAAGGCACAGTTAGATAAACAATCTCCATGTCTGTACAGTTTCTGAAGACTATATAGTGTACAGACAATTTAAAGATGAGATATCATCCTAAAACTGGAATAATTGTGAGCAAAGTCCTACGTGGTCCTTGCTGAGTTATTTGCCTGAATACTCCACAAAACGTTCTTGTGCTAACACCTTGTGTACTTAGCTGCCTGTAAGAAGAGCCAAGGTCCTGGTCCCCTTCTCTCTCCCTCGTTCCCTCCACAGCCCTTGAAGTGCCAGTCCTGAGTGGGAAAAGTTAAAAAACACCTCCACATGGGAATACCTGAAGATTACAGCTGATTAAAGGCACAAAGAGAACTGCACACCTGCTAGCACTGGAGTTAAGAGTTTTCGGTTTCACATCAGTGTCAGGTCATCCTTAAGCTCCACCTCCCCTCCCATCCTGTATTTCTCAAGGCAGTCTTGAATACCTCTGCATTATTCACAAGTATCCATGCCAACACTGGCCGTACTTTAGATGTCTGGATCCAGAGTTTAGTTCCAAGAGAGGTGTGCTTAGGGACTAGCAGGACACGGAATCATATGCCAATCCCCAGTCGAGCAACCAGTTCTGGGCAGAAACTTCTGTGTGTTGACAGTTGATAATTACAGAGCTAAGTGATTTTGTGTGTAAACTTGCTTCCCCAAATTCAGTACCACAAACATTTTCAGGACCCATGGAACTGTTACACACACATTCCTGCCTAGAGAGCAAAAGTAAGCCTGACCACTGGGCAAAGGCAGCTAGCTGATAAACTGTTCTTACTGTGAGCTTAGGAAGTTACTAGGTGGTGGTGGTGGTAGTTGTCAGCCCCAAAGGGAAGGCTTAATTCATACTGTACCTGAAACAACAGTGACAACAGCACTCTGTTCTGACTGTAGTCTGGAGCTGCTTGTAGCCAATGGCCTTTTTCAACTGTAGCAAAAAGATGTATTCTAGGGATCCAGCTACAACACTGAATCTCTGTCATGCTTGGTTCCTATAGTCACCAAATGTCTTTGTCACAGTGGAAAATTCCAAGAGGAAAACAGTAACTACACTTGTAAGAATGAACCATTACATTCTTAAACTCATCCAGCAATACCTCTCCTGGGCATATACCCAGAAGATCTTCCAACTGGTAATAAGGACACATGCTCCACTATGTTCATAGCAGCCCTATTTATAATAGCCATAAGCTGGAAAGAACCCAGATGTCCCTCAACAGAGGAATAGATACAGAAAATGTGGCACATTTACACAATGGAGTACTACTCAGCTATTAAAAACAATGAATTTATGAAATTCTTGGGCAAATGGATGTATCTGGAAGATATCATCCTTAGTGAGGTAACCCAATCACAAAAGAAGTCACTAGATATGCACTCACTGATAAGCGGATATTAGCCCAGAAACCTAGAATACCCAAGATATAATTTCCAAAACACAAGAAAATCAAGAAGGAAGACCAATGTGTGGATACTTCATTCCTCCCTAGAACAGGGAATAAAATATCCAAGGAAGGAGTTGCAGAGACAAAGTTTGGAGCTAAGACAAAAGAATGGACCACTCAGAGACTGCCCCACCCAGGGGTCCATCCCATAATCAGCCACCAAATACAGACACTATTGCATATGCCAGCAAGATTTTGCTGAAAGGACCCTGATATAGCTGTCTCCTGTAAGGCTTTGCCAATGCCTGGCAAATATAGAAGTGGATGCTCAGTCATCTATAGGAACACAGGGCTCCCAATGGAGGAGCTAGAGAAAGTACACAAGGAGCTGAAGGGGTCTGCAACCCTATAGGAGGAACAACAATATGAACTAACCAGTACCCCCAGAGCTCATGTCTCTATCTCCATATGTAGCAGAAGATGGTCTAGTCGGCCATCATTGGGAAGAGAGGCCCCTTGGTCTAGCAAACTTCGTATGCCCCAGTACAGGGAAACGCCAGGGCCAAGAAGTGGGAGTGGGTGGGTAGGGGAGCAGGGCGAGAGGAGGGTATAGGGGACTTTTGGGAT
This sequence comes from Mus pahari, assembly GCF_900095145.1. NCBI lineage: Eukaryota > Metazoa > Chordata > Mammalia > Rodentia > Muridae > Mus > Mus pahari. Next base: position 761,702 of record NC_034602.1, on the reverse strand, counting down.
AGCATTTGAAATGTAAATGAAGAAAATATCTAATAAAAAAATCTTAAACTCATGACAGACAGTAAAGGTGCACACCTTTAATCCTAGCACTTGGGAAGCAGCAGTAGGCAGGTCTATCTTTGTTCACTTCAGGGTTATGAGACCCCATCTCAAGAAAAAGCAATCAATTAAATCTCAAACCTCTAAGATGCTAATAAAGGCCTGCAGAAAAGATAGGTAAAGAGTAGGTAGCCTCTGGGGGAGTGGTCCCTGAAGCGTTTTCTTTCAGGAAATTTGAAAGGTAAAGAGGTAAAGATGGAAAGGCTGTAAAAAGATGGGAGCCTTACAGAGGAACAGTCGAAGGTCTCCAGTGGTAACCTCAAGTGCAAAAGCCAGACACTTTTAACATAAAGAGAGGCAGAGGCCAACATGACAGCCTATCTGATAGTCAATGCAATGGAATATACACGCTTATAGACAAATGCTTCCAATAGCCCCTGCTGACCTCACAGTTTAATTGATCCAAGTGAACGATGGGAGAAACATTAAACTCCAGAGGCTGCTCTTTTCCCTACCATCAAGGGAGCCATTTGTGTTGGTTCAAGTTGCTGAGGCAGTGAACCACTGACCGGACCCCTCAGACAAGACACATTCGTTGCTCAGTTCTCAGCGAGGGTCCCAGCACAGCTGTGTTCTTGGTGAAGGCCTTCTCCCTCTTTACAGATATCCTCTTGTACTTTCAAAGAACAGATAAAATGTCCCAGCCCCAAGGCTCCTCCCTCAGCTTAATTACCCCTCAATCCCACCGATCACCACTATCACATTGGGAACTAGGGTTTCACCCAAGAATAGGAGGCAAGGTACAGATGTTCAGTATGAATCCTTTTTAATCATGTACATGGAAAATTCTCAAAAGATTTGCATCCAATTTGGCTTTTGTTTGTTTGTTTGTTTGCGGGGGGGGGATCATTTTTTAAAATAGGGTCTCATTATGTAGTTCTAACTAGCTCAAACTTGCTGAGTCCTCCTGCCCCGGTCTGCACTATCAGGGGACTATAGGCATATACAACTATGTCTGGTTTGCACAGTACTTTTAAAAGAATTCTCTTCACTGAGTGGAGTGGGAAAGGGTCTGAGGAAGAAAACACTCATTGTCCACTTCAGAATCCTTGGGTTTGTTTCAGCGTGTACATGCAATCACAATGTACAATGTATACTGCAATTATTGTATAGTATATTTTAAGGTCAAATTCTCACACAATGAATTAACTATTCAATAGGTATCACAAAAGTTAGGGAGCAGTTTTCCCAAAGGATGCAATAGTTAGCAGCTCTGACTAGGAACGAATTATTTAGTTTCCCAAATGCTCAATAACTAACTGCATTCAGACTTACATGAGGTGCTAAAGGAACGGTAAAAGAAATACTATCTACTGCCATTATCTCCAAGAACTGATTCATCAGCTAGAGAAAAAAACATGGATAGAACTACTCTGAACACATACTTGAGACTAGTGATCCACAGGATACATAATACAGATTAACAAAGACCAAGGGGATTCAATCAAAGAAAAGCTCAGCGTGAACTACACAGAAAAAATGGCTCTGCTTCATGGTAATAGGTCAAGGCTGGAGATAGGAGAGAGCAGTGGGATTTCCTAAAGACTTACAGGCTGATCCAACCTGTAACATGCAATCCAGGGAGAGGCTACGACCTGACAAAGTTTCCAACATCTCCCAGACTCCAGTCCATCCATTTTCTTAAGATGGCTGTGGTGACAGAGCAGTTTCACATGCATACTCATCTAAGGAGTCTATGAGAAGTTAAACCTGGGTGGCAAAGTTCTTACCAGATTCACCCAATAGCATGTATCAGCACTTGGTGTGTCATGATTTTATATTTCTGAGAATTTACAGGCTTTCAGCAAACAAGTCAAATTTAAGAACATAGACGGTTCCCTTGGACAGTACTAATGAGAAAGAAATGGACTCCTTTTCTGACCAGAGGGTGTGCAGGCTTGAACTCAGGGTCTCAGAAGGTACAGCGCCTTTATACAACGTTGCCATCCTCAGTGTTCTGCTCTATGGTTTGTGGTTCTGCCCCTTTTTTCTCCCTGCTTTCTTTTTTAGACAGGGCTGTTCTTTGTAGCCTTGGTAACCTAGCATTTACGATGAAGCCCATGTAGGCCTTCAGTAGTAATCCTCAGACCTCAGTCCTACAAGTGCTGGGATTACAAGCACGCACCATCATACGTGGTGCCTGCTGTACATTTCTTATTTTAGTTTTCTTGAGATAGGCTATTCTAGAACTTACCATGTAGACCAGGCTAGCCTTAAACTCACAGACTTCTGCCTGCCTTGGATTCTAAGCATTGGGATTAAAGATGCGTGTCACCAAGTATGGCCCCACTGTACCACCACACGTAGCTCCACTGTTCATTTGATATATTATAAGTATTTTTGTTGCTTTATTAAATAACACACAGATTTTTATGTTAGCACTGTAAAGAACAAACCAAACCAGACCTGGAGCAGTCCTAGTATGGAGACTCCAGGAGAGACTTATTTTAAAGGGCTAAATGTGTAATGTTCATTTCTCTTCAATAATTTCAAGGATTTTAAAGAGAGGTATCCATTTCTGTTTATTTTCTCTTAAGAGAAAACAGTTTATGGTTACTGTAATCTTACTACTTTATAAAATGTTATTATCTCGGAGTTAAAAACAAGCATCTATTTGACTGTCCTGCTGCCCAGTGCCACTTAGTGACATCTCCCCGAGAGCCATCGCTTTTGCAGAGAACATCTCCAAAGGGCTCTGTGTTCTAACATAGCTATAGTCCAGTCACAGCTCAGTGTCCTGCAGTAGTCCCTTGACCAAAGCCTCCCTCTATCCCAACACACCAGTGCTTCCAACTAGAGTTTGACAAGAGGCAAAAGGGAAGGGATGAGCAATGATGCTTAACAGACAGCCGTCAGGCTTCCTGCAATCTGGAAGACTCTACGGGGGGAGGCCCTCACAGAAGGAGGCTAAAAAGAGACTTAGTTTACCTTCATCTCTCTTGTTCTGGGGTCAATTTGCACCTTGTTTCCTTCCACAGATGGTTTATCTTCACGTAGAATATGCTAATCTCCCTTGAAAAGTTAACATAAAAGCCTTCTTTCTCCACACTACAAATTATCTGCCCTGGACACACCAACCACACCTCTAGACAGACAGACCGCTGGGTAGCACTGCTACATTTTTTTCAAATACCTCTTTTCTGGTTAATCTTTTTTTGTTTTGTTTTGTTTTTTGGCCAGTCAGAATTTCTCTGTGTAGCCCTGGCCATTCTAGAACTCACTCTGTAGACCTGGCTGGTCTGAAACTCAGACCTGCCTCTGTCACCTGAGTGCTGAGATTAAAGGCCTGCACCATCACTACCTGGCTGGCTGGCTTCCTTCCTGTCTGTTTGTCTGTCTTTATTTATTTTTAATTTGAAGGAAAGATTTGCACATATGACACGGCATGGTGTGGAGGTCAAAGTAAAACTGTTGTGACTCAGTTCTCTCTTGACATTATGTGGGTCCCAGGGATCAACCTTGGGTTGGGAGGGCTGGTGGGCAATATTTCACCAGTTGCCTCTTTTATAGGCAATCATTTGTAAGTCTTCAGCTGTCCATGGCCTGGTATACAAATATCTGGACCAAACAGAATTTCAATACCACACCCAATCTTACAGAAATTTGTACTAAAAGGAAACTGAAGCTGGGCGTGGTGGCACACGCCTTTAATCCCAGCACTTGGGAGGCAGAGGCAGGCAGATTTCTGAGTTCNAGTGAGTTCCAGGACAGCCAGGACTACACAGAGAAACCCTGTCTCAGAAAAAAAAAAAAGGAAACTGAGTTATTAAGTCAATTAAGTTATAAATATAATTTTGCACTGAGGTTTCTTTTTTTTAAAGTTAGACAAGAAGTAAAGTTGAATCTACATTGCACCCAAGTCTGGTGTAAGCCAAATTATGAAAGCACAGTTACTAAGTGGAGGGCTCCAACAAATGAAGAATAACTGAGATACTGGTCCTATAGCAGTTAGTACATGGCTTTCTTAAGCCTGCTTTGCATGAGACCAACCTCCACTTTCCCTGTCTCCCTCCATCCATCTCTCTTTCTCTCCTTTGAGACAGTGTCTTACCACATGAATCTTAGCTGGCCTAAAACTTGCTAGGTAAACCAGGCTGGCCTCAAACTCACAGACATCTGTTTCCTGAGTGCTGGGATTAAAAGCACGGCCACCACACCTGGCCCCTGTTTGATATTTTATAATAATCCCTTTATTCTCCTTTAATTCTATCACATGCTGCTGCTGTTACTTCCTTTTTTTTTTTTTTTTTTTTTTATGGCAGGGGTGAAATGAGGGCTCTGTCTGTGTTGAACAACTGTGTTTTCTACTAGCAAACCCAGCTCAGATCTTTTTAATTCAGAGTACATGCATCTCTATTCTTGGCAACCACAAATGACTTGACTAAAAATAATAATGAATTCAGGATTCTTTTCAAAGAATCTAATCAGCAGACACAGAATAAATGTTTAGCTCCCTTGTTTCCTGAATACTTTCTTGTGGGTTTCTAGTTCATGTGAATCATGTCAAAAGTACTGATAAACTTATAGTTCAAGAATCAAGGCACCTATTATAATAGACTTTGTATCATAAACTAGAATATAATTGAAATAACTACTTAACATCTACCTGGCATCATTTTTCTCTAGAAAATGAAATTGAATGGGAATGATCAGTGGCAAACCTACTCATTAACAGCATTAAATATGGCCTTCCCACCAGACACTGCTGCTTTTCAGATCGAAAGCCCTTGTACAAGGCACTTACCAACCTTGCACCAAAAAGATCAGCTAACCTGCCACTGGCATTAAGAATACATCCCAGTTGGATATTTTATATAAATATAGTATGCTAAAGCATTTGAAATGAAAAGATGTGTTAGAAATAAAAAGATCCTTCCAAACTCTTAGCAGTTCTTTCTAAATTGCTGTAAACATTACTTACTGTGTTCTAAACTATGTTGGCCATTAAGTTTGGCAGCTCTCCAAAAGTAAATGTCTTATAAAAGGGTCATCAAATTCTCATAGGATATGTTAAAGCAAGGAGAGATCAACTTCAAGCAAAACAGCTTAAAGGAGAAATGGTTGATGTTCAAGGGACTATAGAACATCTGGTGACAGGTGGGACACAAAACATCAGGACACTCACCTGCCAGGGCCTTGATGCGGGAGCGCTCAAAGAGCCGTGCAGAGCTGTTCTCATTGTCCCAGTCATCCACATCCCAGCGGTTGTTCACATCACTGTACTGCTGCTGGATCTCAATGTTGTCATAGTCTGTGGCTACCGTGGTCGTCATCTTGACTGTCTCAGCTACTTGTCCACATCAGTTACTTTTCAGAGTTCTGGGAGAAAAAAAAAGGAAAAGCACAGGTGTGTATACAAAGTGTACATCCTCTATAGACCTGCTGGGGTGATAATAAGGAAAAACTAGGACAGTCACTGCTTGTCCAGATGTGCCTTCTAGAGCCAAGGCCAATTCTGAACTTTGGCTCTGCTTCATATCACATGTGTGACCTTGGCCATGCTACTTTAATGCTTTCCGCAAATTCGGAGGAGAGAGAAGACTGAATGAAACACTGGATGCCAAATTAGTGTTCTTTCTTAAAGGAATTTAAAGTGTCTGGGCAGTGATGGCGCACACCTTTAATCCCAGCACTCAGGAGGCAGAGGCAGGCTGATCTCTATGTGTTTGAGGCCAGCTTGGAGTACAAGACAGCTATGGCTACATAGAGAAACCATGTCTTGAAAAAAACCAAAACAGAGCAAAATGAAGCAAAAACCAAAAAAGTTTAAGGTGAAGTTTTAATGTTTTATCAGAGCTATATCAGCATCTACATGGGTCTTTTTAAATGAATTCACTTAGTTTTATTGTCTATTACCTTCTAGTTTCTCATTCATAAACTACTATATAAGAAAAACTAACAAATCATTCTGTCTCTATGTCTCATTTACATATTAAAATTGAAGCCTAAGTTTAAGATGTAAGCATATGGCATCAAAGATAGTATCCATGCATAGTAAATACTCAATAAATATTGTAATTATTTATGCCATTGTTACTATAAATTCTAGGACCAATACCAATAGTAATTCCCACTCCTTTAAACCTCCTGAGGATAATGGTGGGTTTTTTTAAGAATAATTATGAAATAAGATCTGGCCCACTAATGTCTTCACTTTATCAATGTATCCTTGGAGGATCAAGAGAAATATGTTTAGTTATAAATACAGTTTCTCCATTCAATACAGCTATTATTCACATGCAGAACCCAAATATATTGAGGAATTACTACATGATCAGCATTGCTCTAGATTGCTGGGGAGAACAATAAATGACACAAGTGAAGCTTACATCCTCATAGAAGGGAGGCAAAAAACACACAAGAAAAGCCAGAGAGTTTAAGGAAAATAAAATACAAACGGACGAATTTGAAAGTGGCTATTTTAGACTGGTCAGAAATAAATATTCTGCTTAGTTCTGAAATAGGTCTCAGTGTTTAAAAGGTACAGACCATGCCCAGATCAAGAAGAATGGCACACCAGACAAAGGGAACACCAAGGTATGCTCAGTATAGTTGGAGTCAGGTGCAGAGGGAAAGGTAAGGAGAAACAAGGCTAGGGGAGCTAGAAAGGGCCAGGCCAGACTTGTTTGAGTCTAGCCTGATGACCTTTGAGTCAGCAACTGCCACTGATGGATGTGATTCTAAAGGATAGTTCTTGGTGCCATGTGGAAACAGATTCTAGGAGGCTACTCCAGAGATGAAAGTGGTTTGGCACTGGCAGTAGTAGACCTGAATGTGGTAGTGGTATGTGTGGGTATATGTGTCAGGCATGCTGACAGGACTTGGAGAAAGGCCTGGATGAAAGACCAGATCTTGGGTTCAGACTCAATCTTAGAGAACCAGACCTAAAGCTGAACTCTGGTTAACTAACAGGTTGGTGTCTAGCACCAGTTTCCAAGTTACTCCCCAACAAAACCTATGTCTAGCACAAGTTGGTTATTCCCCAACAAATCTGCACTCCAGGTTACAAGCCTGCCCTTGAAACTTCACTTCACTTCTAACAACCATAAATCAGGAGAAAAGAATAAGTTAAGTTTATGGTTTGACACCTAGCACTAGCCAATTATGTTAATGGATAGCCATAGCCCCCCAATTAGAAGCTTGCCAGGCTAGAAACCTCCACTCCTTGCTAGCCATTTCCTTTAAAACCTTGTCCAGATGAAAGTTCAGGGCTGCTTCAGCAAACTGTCCTGTGGGTTGGTGGTGAGTAAGCCCAGGCAGTCTGCTCCTGGTTGGTCTCTTGGGCTCTTGAACACTCCTTGGTACAATATGGCTAGTCCTATGGCATTTCTAAGGTTCTGGGCTTGATTCTATTACTATGGTTAATTCCTGTATGTGTTCAATTTCACTACAGGAACTCAGGCTCAATCAGTTACACAAAGCTATCCAAGTAAGTTAACTGCAAATCTAATAAGGGAATATGATGGAGATAGCTTCTGTCTCCATGGTAGAAAGATCACGAGGGAAATGATGCTGGTTATTTCCTCTCCTTCTCTCTTCTCACACTAAGATTAAAAAACTAATAGTAAGAGCTTTGTACATGGATGCTCACTTGGCTCAATTGTCACTCAGTGTGCACCAAGAATGTGCACAGGGACCAGTCTGCATAGCTCATCACTAGCATCTGTATGCTAATAGAATAAGACAATAGGGTCTCCATGCTGAAATGAGCCACCTGTGTCTGGAATGGCACCATTAGTGGCCCAAGACGTTCCCTGCCTCCTTTTTTACCATTATAGTTCTCTCACAAGCCATCAACATATCCTATGTGCTCTTGAGGAAATAGCACCAATTCCACTGACAATTGGTCCACAGCATCTGCTCTTGCACTCATCCATCACAGCATAAACAACACATTCCTTCATGGGAGTGAAATTCCCTCCAGACAGATGCAATCAAACCTAACAACACAAGTGTGTTGGTATACTCATTTAACAGTTATGCTAACAACATATTTACAAGATTTCACAAAACCACAAATTAACAGCTAAAACCTATTGACTGAATGACTTTATAGTTAAGCAACTCTAACGCAGACACAAGCAGTGGGAAGGACCAGCCACACTAGTAACCTTGGAGATGGTCAATTTTCATGACTACTGCAACATCGCAGCTTTTTATAAAATCTGTCTTGGAATATTCTATCTCTAGTAAAGAAAAACTTTACAATACTATTAACCTCTTGGAGTATAATCATTCAAAGTATAGAAAAGTTGATTTAATCCAAACAGGGCAAACCCTTCACTGAGGAAGTTCTAGCTATTTGGTGCCATCTACTGACCAAGCTGGATAAGCTACACTGTGGCCCCAGAGCCCTTAGCACCTGCCTAGGTGCCTACTCCTTTGTTCTGGCTCCAGAGTCTCCTACTGTACTCCTTCCCTGCTCTCACAAGTGACTGAACCTCTTCACAAATCTGACCCATCACCAGGTACCAGCTGCCCTCCAGTTTCCCAATGAGTTATTTCTATATCCATGAATCAAATAAGTTCTAGAGTTTCATCATGGACTGCTACATGTCATAACCATTAAGAAAGAAGTGAATTTCAGGATAGCCAGGGCTACTTAGAGAAACCCTGTCTCAGAAAACAAGAAAAGGACAAAAAATAAAGGAGAAATTACTGACTAGGGCTTTGCTATTGATTACACTGGAGAGACAATAGGAAGCCATGGGGATGAGAATCAGATGTCAATGGGTGAATTCAAAATCCCATTTTTTTAATTGAGTATTTTATTTATTTACATTTGAAGTGTTATCCCCTTTCCAGACCCCCCCCCAGAAACCCCTATCTCATCCCCCCTCCTCCTGTTTCTATGAAGGTGTACCCCTACCCACCCACCCACTCCCACCTCTCCACCCTAGCATTCCCCTACTCTGGGGCATGGAGCCTTCATAGGACCAAGAGCCTCTTCTCCCATTGATGTCCAACAAGGCCATCCTCTGCTACATATATGGCTGGAGTCATGGGTCCCTCCAAGTGTACTTCTTGGTTGATGGTTTAGACCCTGGGAGTTCTAGTTGGTAGATATTGTTGTTCTTCCTCTGGGGTTGCAAACCCCTTCATCTACTCCAGTCCTTTCTCTAACTCCTCCATTGGGGATCCCGTGATCAGTTCAATGCAAACCCACAAATTTTAATAAACGACCTTCGCTTTTCTTCTGAGGTACAACCCTCATTAGCTATCCACATCAGAGGTATACCTAAAACTCAAGGATCTTAAATAAATAAGGATGTGGACTGGCTCTATTAAGGTCTAATTACAGCCTAGCACAGCATCTTGTCTGGCCATTTCTTCCAGCACATATATTTGAAAATGGGAGGTCTTATCTGTCCTGAAAGACTGAAATTCATCGTGGATGTATGCTAATATAATCTATGTAAGCATCTAGTGTAAGCACAAAACACAGACAGTACATGTATGATATTGAAATATGGCAGGTAATGCAATAATGGAAGCAATGTCTATAAGACTCCAGAATGGGGGATAGGAATGACAAATAGCTAAGGAGAAAACTTCCATGTGCTTTTGAAAGAAAGCCTGAGAAGACAGGAAAGTGAGGAACATACTGCTTCCTGTCAAAAATTAGAATTTCATACGTCAGTCTGTGATGTAGAAATCCACAGAGGGCTGCTCCTCCCTATACTGTCTGCTATGGAGGACAACTGAAGGGTTGACCATCTTCTGCCTACAACATTCTAATGAAAGCAACTGCAAAAACCTTCATTCCCAACGTTCAGAGATCACTTTCCTACCAGATACAAAGGGTCACTGGGAATTGGCATATGCATATTACTTAAAACAAACCTTATCTTTTTAAGGTAAGCAAATTCAGCCAGGTTGTAATCAATAAGGAGTGAAATTACCCTTAAAAAGATGCCAGCAAGAAACACAGTGGCTTAGTCACTTCTATATTAAAACATTCAGCCAGTCTTGTCATCATAGCTTAAGGACTTATTGAGGTTGGGAGAATCGTTCAGCAATTACAGGAAGTTTCTGGTCCTGAACCTAGGTTCAGTTCCTATCACTAACATCAGCAATTCACAACTGTCTGAAACATAGTTCTAGGGAATTCAACTTCCTTTTCTGATTTCCACAAATACTACACACATAGGCACACACACATAACTAAAATTAAAAATTTAAAAGCACTTAAAAACCACAAGTATAGCCACAAGCACAGATCTATAAAAATACAGGAGGGGAGAATGGAATCCCTTCCCTTTGTCCTTCCTCTAGTTCACAGAGAACAAAAGAAGGAACAATGAAATGATAAGTGCATTTAGTATCTGTGTTTCTTCAATAAAAATCTTGATATTAAGTATGAGTTAAGTTCATTTGCTATTTGTATGTTATTCATTTTCTCTGCCAATATATGTGATAAGTATATAAATTTTAAATATAATCTTGCTAAGTCCTAATCTTAAAAAAAAACAAACCAGCTGTTTTGAGAGTAAATAAGACAAGGAAGAGTTAGCCTCTCTGATTTGTCATTCATCAGCCTTGAAAGTCACTGAATTTGAACCACACTAATTTTTTTTAAAGTGCATGGCTATGAGAATATACACAACAGTTAAAAGGTCATCTTTGTTTCTGCTCCACTTACAAAGAAGTAATTAAAACTGAAATCATTAACTCAGAACAGGCCTAGCATCATGGTTCACAGATAATGTCATGTTTCTGACCACTATAAATAGTTTTTTCTGCCTTACATATACTTCCAAACAGTTTTAAATAACATCAGGATATAGTGCCAATGCCAAAATGCCAGCCCTGCACTTTGCCAAGTTAGGCATTTAAGTGTTTTCTTTGTTCTGAAGCTCAGTGAGCCAGAGCTGTGCTTTCCTGAACAGCGGAGTAATACTCCACAGTGGACTCTGGGAGCTCCTCCTTCTGGAGCAGGACAGTGCCCAATACTGCAAATTCATCAAGTGAATGCACACCTCAATTTTCTGGAATAAATATCAAATGAAAGTATGTGAAACTGCCACGAACAACAACCGTGTATCAAACATCACTGATACACGCAAACCTGTGAGGTCCAGGATCCTACCTGTTCTGGACAGTCATATAACCAGTACCCACACCATAGTAAGTGCTCACAAACAATCTCAATATGAATGACAGGTGGAAGACTGTTGCCACCCAGCTTCTAAGTATAAAACACAAAAATACTATTTCTGCCCAAGTCATATGAATCCTGCACCCCAGTAAAAACTGCTATTGTGTAAGGGGACAGCCTGTCCTTTATGCAGATTCATTTAGCAAAAAATGAATTTTTATGAGAAATTTATTTTCACCTGGCTCAAAGTAGGGTGGGCTATTCTTAGGTAGAACTAAAGAAATACTGATTTTACTTGATTTGCCTATAACATTTATTACAAATATACACTTTATTGTAAATAAGATTATTTCCCCTTTACAAAATGACATAAGTTCTAGGTGTACTTGGCTGCCCAAATGTCCAGGTTTAAACTGTATTCAGTTTGTTCAAGGGTCACTCATACAACTTACTGCTTGGCAGAGCACTTCCTCAGCCTCCCCTCTATGTGCTGAGTGTTTCCCAAGTTGATGTAGAAATCTGTAGTCTTGTAAATTAAGAAAACAATTACATAGAAGGTGGCCTCTGACACTCAAAGGAGAGAATATGCCAATCCCAGAAAAAAACATTTAAACACAAACAAACTTCTGTTTCTACAATTTGCTTAAACTTGATCACAATCTAAAAGAACTGTTCAACAAAAACCAATATATGCAGTATGGAATACAATTGAATTCTGTACATAACTATTTAAAAGTTTGCTTACAAAGGTCCCAAAATACTGTCATACTTTTAGGACTATGGAAGGCTTCTAACTGGATTCTTTGTTAGGTGACTAGACATGGTTTGTTTCCCCCGAGACCAGACCATAATCCAACCAAAAGATGTGTCACCTAATTCTCAGAGCGTCACAGGATACACAGGCCTGTCCATGGCCACACAGGCAGGGACATGTGGTTTAAACTTGCCTACCTCCCACTCTATTGCTCAAATGACCTTAATAGGGAAAGAACGTTCTTAGCAAGTGAAGACCTCAGTCAGGTTTAGGAATAAAAGAAACGGAAGAGAGAGTGACCAGACATCGAAGTCATTCTGAATGTCTTCAAAACCTCTTCAGTAATGGGATTGTGGCAGCTGCGTGTCGCCACTATCTGCCTGACCAAAACTGAGCCCGTAACGTCATGTCTTTGAAATATTATTAATAAAAAAGATTGTTTCTAAATATCTACATCACTCCCTCTTTGTTTTTCCTTCCCCTCCGATGCCTTCAAAGCAGCTGGTATTTCCAGCAGCAGAGAAAAACATGAACAGGATGACAGGAAGGTCCTGAACATCTGCAAAGAAGCATGCTATGATTTATGCAGAGAAAATCTAAGGACTGGCCAGCCAATACTAGATGGGTTGCTTATGGTATCTCACAGTCATGGTTAAACTGCATGTCAGGAACATGGAGGGCGACCATTCACGTTAAATGGGGCTGATTATACTGTGGGCCTTCGTAGGAAACTGGTCTCCTCTATCTGTATCTCATCCCATACACAAAGGACAGGAGGAGGCACATTAAGAAAGTGTCTATCTTCAAGACAGTAAGTCATCAGAACTCACTCTGACAGTATTGTGATTTTTGCACTTGTAGGCTTGTAGAACTAAGCAAAAGTACATCTCTGTGTATTCTGTATAGTGGTATTCTGTATAGTGACTTCAGTAAACCAATGCAGAGTGAGCCCTAAAGGAGCTTTCTGTAAACTGAGCCCAATCCAAGTCCTTCTAACTATCCTACAACTTAAGGAATCTCAGTAGCAACAGAACCATTAACGCTTAGTATCTCAGAATATTACAGATAAAGAGAACACACAGTGAGAACCAAGTCAGCCTGAACTTTCCCTGGAGAACTCTCCTGAAGCCCCAGCCTGCTACATATGCTTGTCCATCCTCTCTCACCCATAGTGAAATTATTCAGTAATTATCTTGCCTTGTATACCACACTTTATGAATACTGGGTAATTCTTTTATCCATGAGTGAATCACTATACATAGATCACTTAACACACCAAGGACAGAGGTAAATATTTTTTTAGGTTTATTTTTATATATACGAGTGTTTATATATATACATATATATGTGCAATACAAGAATGCTCATTTCCTTTAATAGCTGAGTAAATGCGTAAATGTACATTGTGTACACATTGTGTAAATGTACCACATTTTCTGTATCCATTTCTCTGTTGAGGGACATCTGGGTTCTTTCCAGCTCCTGGCTATTATAAATAAGGCTGCTATGAACATAGTGGAGCATGTGTCCTTATTACCAGTTGGAACATCTTCTGGGTATATGCCCAGGAGAGGTACTGCTGTATCTTCCAGCAGTACTATGTCCAATTTTCTGAGGAACCGCCACACTGATTTCCAGAGTGGTTGTACCAGCTTGCAATCCCACCAGCAATGGAGGAGTGTTTCTCTTTCTCCACATCCTCGCCAGCATTTGCTGTCACCTGAATTTTTGATCTTAGCCATTCTGACTGGTGTGAGGTGGAATCTCAGGGTTGTTTGATTTGCATTTCCCTNATGATTAAGGATGTTGAACATTTTTTTTCAGGTGTTTCTCAGCCATTCAGTATTCCTCAGTTGAGAATTCTTTGTTCAGCTCTGTACCCCATTTTTTAATGGG
>NC_034602.1:707157-746830 GCF_900095145.1 Mus pahari | reverse complement strand
AAAAAAAAAAAAGAAAAAGAATGCTCGTTGCCTGCAGGGGCCAGAAAAGGGCATCAGAGCCCCTAGAACTGGAGTTACAGATGGTTGCCTGCCAACTTGCAGGTGCTGGAAATAGAACCCAGTTGCAGCCAGTGCTCTAAACTGCTGAGTCATCTCTCCAGCCCCCTTGGTAAACATTTAAAGAGTAAATTGAATGCTTGAGTTTCTCAGCTTTACTAAGTGTTAGAGTACTTTCTGTATGAAATCTTCTACTATCACAGAGAAAAGCATCTTCATTTTATGAAATTGTAAATTTGTCCAAATGTAAATTATAAAAAACTTAAAACAGATCAGTCTGGGCGTGGTGGGATCTCAGTATTCATGAAGCAAACCTGGGTAATTCCTGTGGCAGGAAGGGAGACAGCTACAGAGGCAGGGCACATTAGCTCCCCTATGCCTTTGAAACACAGAGAACATAGCAGCAATGTCACAGAGGCTTCTCTTGCTATAATGGCAGAGCCAACAAGCCTGAGATCTGAGTAATTCTAGGACAGCATAACAGTGATGTAGCCAAGCCCTTCTCCACGGTCTCGGTGCACACTGCACAATGGGGAAACAACAACCTTGAGAGGCAGTTTGCTCTTGGTCTGGCAATTCGGTTTTCTCATTAACATTCAGTCTGATGGGGTAACTGTGTTAATCATTTTCTAGATGAAAACCCTGCAGATCTGTCACCCATGTATACACAGTCCCACAGTACATTCTCCAAAGTGAATACTTCTCTTCCTCTAAATAGCAGGAAATCTGTTTCATCTCCTCTCTGCTTCTGTTGCCTGAAACAGGTGCCATGTCAGGAGCAGCCTTCTCTGTATACGGCAATCCTCCAGAGGAGGGGTGAGCAGGTAAATCTAGACCCTCCTGACCATCTCCAGAGCACAAAGGGATGCACCTGAACATTGTGGGACACACTCATTAGGTTCTGTACTGTTCCCTGACAACCATAACAAACCTTCACCATCAGCTTCCAGAAGCTGGAGGAGATGAGGCCTGGGGCCAGAAGACAGAAGTGGAGTATAGTAGGAACAGGGTATCACTAAAGAGTTCTCACTTCCCACCATTCCTCAGACCCTTCCCCAATGCTTTTCTTTGCTCAGAGTCCCCAGAGTCAAGTTGGGGCAGTAACCCTGGTACTCTATACCAGCAAGGGACACTCAGCTACCAATTTCCATCAATCTGATCAAAATACCAAAGAACATCAATACACCAAGGAACATGAAGGAGAAAGTTGAACAGGTAAGCCTGCTCTGGATAACACCTCTTAATGCATACAGTGCTGGGAATGGTCAGTTAAGCCAAACACTGCCAAAATTATCTATACTGTTGCCTAAAGGGGGAGCAAAAAGCGTTCCACAATGGGTAGAGGAGACCAGCTATTTTGAGATGCTTATCTCAGAATAAATAGTACCCAGGACCAAAGTTACTATCTTAACAACTTAGACATATTAGTTTCTAGGGGGTGGGGGGAGAGAAAAGAACACCAAAGCAGTTTCTCTACCTCAGTTTCTCCACCTCTTGTAGTAAGCTCGTGTGGGGAAACAGAACTTCCTGACAGGATGAGGACAGGGTGTGAGTCTCTGCCTCCTTGCCAGGGAACCAAAGTCCTACTCTCTGGCTGCTCAACAGGAATCCTTGCAGTCACTCTACAGGCGCCCTGAGAAGTCACCAAAGACCCCTTCTGGAAACAGACCATTTTCAAGTCAGCTCTAGCAGGGAATGTGGACCAAGTCACTTAGCTGCTCATCACCTCACTCTTGCTCTGTTTAGAGAAAGGCCTAGGATTGTCACTGCATCTGACAGCACATCTGAAGCATCAGTGGGGCCAGTGGTTTAGAAATTACCTGCACACATCCACCTCTGCACTATGCAGAGCGAGTTCATCTCTAGCAGAACCTGAACCGTGGGAGTACAACAGATATGGAGCCCATTCTAGAATCCTCCAGCCAGTTTTAGAATTCAGGCACTCTGACTTAGATCTCTTTTTCTGCTGCTTGAAACCTGACTCTCACAGTAAGGTATCTTAATCATAATTGTGTGGCTATTTAAGATAAGCCTTCAGCCAACAAATGTAACTACTTAGTCATTAAAAAAAAAAAAAGAAAGAAAAAAAAAAACCTAAAACTTTCATTTCATTCCCTCACTTTAGTAGATTATAGACTAGAGAAAAACAAAAACAAATCCTAAGAAATGAACAATTATCATAACGAAAGTAGAAAGCATTATAATAGCAAGATGGCAGAAATACTGATTACATTTCAATTACCATTTGTGCCTTCATCTGGGAAGTATGTCCTCCACTGGAAAGGACCCAGTCTAACAGCTGCATTGCTTTTTCTACTTTCACAAACACTGGAAAGGTTAGCCAAAACTCTCTACTGGCTGCCAGCCAAGGCTTTATTATTATTATTATGCACTCTTAGCTCCTAGTGAGAAACGTGGGCTCAAGGAAGAGGGAGAGCCAAGCTGCAAGAGGGGGTTCGTAATCATGTACAGATGGGAAGATTTCTCCATCTGCCAGAAAAATACCTTCCGTTTCTATTCTATTACCATCAGCCTTTATTAATTAATTATATAATTGCAAATGTTGTGCTTTTAGAACACCATTTTGAGACTTACCTGTGGAACAATTTTTCTTATATCAGATGCTAGACCAAAGTAATGTTTTAAAATTTTCCAGGTGTAGAAGCAGATTGGTCTCTTCTCTCTCTCCTTGAATTTAGCAATTGCTGAAGTAAACTGAGACGCAAATAAGTAGCTACCTCTCTTCTGTGTTTACTTCCCGTCAAACCATTTATGAATCAGAAGCTTCTCATTCTCATAGAATCTTATGATTATCAGTCCTTTCAAGGTTTATATAAGCCAGATGGAGATAGACAGACTTTTCAATCTCATGAATCAGTAAAAATTAAACATAAATGGAAGGACCAACTTTGCTTCTCAGCTTTTATTTAAAGAATAAAAATTAAGTAAAACACCAGGAAATTAATATTTCCAACAGTAGACCAAACCGAAGAAGACAGTGCACAGAGCAGTGATCTCCTGACAGTGCACAGAGCAGTGATCTCCCGAGGAACCTGACTCCAAAGCACCAAGGGGAAGGAGCAAGCCAACCTGAAGGAAGAACTGGCCCAAGGGGACAACAGACAAAAGACCATGGAATCCAGATTTGAGCTCAGCTGGTCTAGCTTGTGTCGCTAATTAAGTAAAGTTAAAATAAAATTTAAAATTCTTCTTTTCAACCCCACCAGCTGTATGTACTCAGAAGCCACTTCTAATCCATGGGCACTCTACAGTACAGGATGGCTCAAGAGCCCAGAGGTGCAGAAAGCCACCCTTGAGGCCAAACTTTGCCCACCTTCTTGCTGCATCTTCATTTGGATTTGGTTCCATACACTGAAATCCCCATCTTCTTGGTGTACTTAAGCTTAATCGTAAATAGGCATTTCAGATGGGACTCTTAACGAAAAGCTCCCACCCCCAAGATGTTGATAGCAGTATTTCAAAATGTAAGAAATGTTCCACACAAAGTTCTTCTTATAATACAAGGAACAACTTTTAGGTGGTATTAGGTGGTCTTTCATTGTATGGCATGAAGAAGGAACTCAGAATAAGGTGCCGTTGCAGGCTGATAGTAAAGGGTGTGACTCCTATGATCCACAAACAAATTAGTTGTTCCCTTGAGGAAAAGGCAGTGGTCAAAGTTCAGTTACTCCAAGAGTGACACACCAGGCTCACTATAAAATCCAAATCTAAATGACCAGCCTCTATTACCAGAGAGAAAGGAGACACAGGAAGAAGCCAGCCCTTAGCATGAAGAAGCAGGCTAATGAGTAGTGAGGAGAACCCCTTTGATAAACTGAGTGAAGAAGCTTCGTGCAACACTTCCTTTTTATGCTATGGCTGTATTTTCTTGTTGCATCTGTTAAATGAAATCAGCACATATCTGTAACAAAACGAAAAAATCCCCTCCCCTCCTGTTGAGGCCTTCCATGACAATGACTGCCAAGGCACCTCACTGACCTTCACAGAACCACAATGGATGGGCTATCTACCTGATTTGCCAGCAGGGGATGAGTTTTCACTTTGGCCACGGGACAGTGGAGGGAAGCAGACATGCTGGGTTCTTCCTGAAGGGTTCAAGACTAGTAGCAAGGAGCACCAAACAAGCGTGCTCAAGAGGATGTGCTCAGCAAGGAGCACGGAGCACACACAGGTGTGAGACCTTCATTCCACACTGCATATTTGTCCCCATCTTATCTTCTGAACAATTATTGTCAGAAACATAGGCCAAACCATCATTTACAGTCGTATAATATTGTATTATTATACATTATTATACACCATTGTATGTTGACTTTTCAAAGGAACTACTTCCCTTTCCTTTGGTTAAAAGGTCTACTAGATCAAGGCCTTTTTTATGTAATACAAACTGAGAAATTATATACCTCAATACCATTCTTAATTAGCTACAAATTATTTTGATTATTAATAAAAAAGTAATTTATTTTCCCAGACATTTTAGAAAACAACAATTACAACGAAACAAACGAAAAAGCAACCAAACAAAACAACAACCAACCAAATCCCAAAAGGGATTTTAATTAAATGAATCACAAGGTATCCAATATGTAAACTAAAAACAATACTCTATGTCCCCATAAAACATGGCACAAAAGGCTCAGATAAAATAGGAAGAAAAAGTGAAGAGTGATGGGGCTCTGTGAGGGGGAATGGGGGTGGGCAGCAGTCAGGATCTAAAATGTATAAATAAATCAATAGAAAAAAAATGACCAAAAAAAGAAAAAGAAAGGAAGTTACAAGAGAGACAGCTTGCTGCCAGGTGGCAGGGTACATGCTGAAGACACGAGAGACATGCTATCCACCACAAGGCAGCAGGCACACATACTTGGAACCCAAAGGCATGTCCACTGCTGTGTGGCAGTGTGTAGGTGGCTGCCACTATGATGAGCAAGTATGTAGTGAAGAGTTGGGAAGAGAACAAGAGTCACAATGGTACACTATGATGAGAGGAGGAATGAGGAACTCAAGGGTGGAGATGAACAGCCTGATGTGAGTCGTTTGTGCTGCTGCTGAGGGCTGTGTCTGGGTCTGTGGCTCTGAAGCAGCTTAGGTCTTTTTAACGTCCATGGCCCATGTTACCACCAAAGGTCATGCAGATGTTCGTGGTCTGGGCTGTCTCCTGGTGCCATCTTGATGTCTGAGGGCTGAGTTGGCCCTGCAGATTTGGATCCACTGGCTGTGGCACTCAGGAGAGCTAGCCTCACTGCTTACTTGGGCAGCTTAGGAGAGCTGGCCTTGAGGGTGTGAGGGTATGAGAGATGGCCCCACCCTTCACTGGCTACAACACTTGGGAGAGCAGGCCCTGCACCTCACCTGGGTAGCATAGTAGAGTTGGCCCTGGTGTCCTTGTGGGAGAGCCAGACCCACCCCTTGCCAGCTGCCCTAAGCAGGATAGCTGGCCTCACTCCTGCCTGAGCAAAGCAGGGGAGCTCACCCTGATAGAGCAGGTGTAGGAGAGAGCTGGTGGTCTGAACAACCCACCATCATCCAGGGCTTTGAGTTGGCCCACCCCAACATCTATGCCATCTGTGAACTACATCTTGGAGCTACAGATCCAAAACTACAAGATCTCCATGTCACAGGGCAACAATAGAACATCAGAGAGGAATCCCCGTGAGGATCCAGTATTGATATGGTAGCAGAACCTAGAGGCCTTGTACCACACCAATGATTCATTGAAATGAACATCTGCAAGTAAAACTGTTTGGGCAATAGGTATCTTGTGTGACATTGACACACCACAGATTCTTCTGTGAGATTGTGTGTGTGTGTGTGTGTGTGTGTGTGTTTACTGTTATTTTATTTTTTGAGGAAGATTGCAACAGCACAAGTTCAATATGGGGAGACAGGAGATGAGTAAGATTGGGGTGCATGATATGAAATTCACAAAGAATCAATAAAAAGTCAAGAAATAAGAAGTAACAAAGTATGAACCTTATGATTCTACTTTTCTTTTAAAATATGCACTTAAAGCCAGGCGTGGCGGCGCACGCCTTTAATCCCAGCACTCGGGAAGCAGAGGCAGGTGAATTTCAGAGTTCGAGGCCAGCCTGATCTACAGAGTGAGTTCCAGGACAGCCAGGGCTACACAGAGAAACCCTGTCTCGAAAAAAAACCAAAAAAAAAAATGAACTTAATATGAAATATTACATGTAAGAATATTAAAAGTAGCTAATACTGGTTGGTGGAATTGAAGACCATTTAAAATTCCTCATTTTTAAACTATTTTTTTTTCATTTTTTCTACAAATAATTTTTATATGAAAAATTTTAAGTATTTGTGCAGGTAAGATTCCAATAGGGTATACAGTTTCTTGGACACACCAGTACTCTGGCACAATAGACCTGTCTTAGATAACAAGGTTTTCCAAAACAGGAATATTCTAGACAGATGGAGGACTAGCATCCCTGAGGGGTCCTTGAGCTCTGAACCCCAAATTCCTGACTGATTGCTCATTCTCCTAGAGATAAGAGCCTTGAGTGCTCATCACCCATCCATGATGACCTGAAGCTTTCAAAACAGAACTCTGAAGTGTAGGCTGATCACATAAGTCCCAACCCCTGTGATAAATCCCCAATGTCTCCAGGCTCAGCATGTCAACAGCTGTTTCCTCCGCCTCATGCTCCCACAAACCTCCCCTCAGGCTCCCACAAGCCTCTCCTCAGGCTCCCACAAGCCTCCCCTTCAGGCTCCCACAAGCCTCCCCTCAGGCTCACACAAGCCTCCCCTCAGGCTCCCACAAGCCTCTCCTCAGGCTCCCACAAGCCTCCCTTCAGGATCCCACAAGCCTCCCTTCAGGCTCCCACAAGCCTCCCCTCAGGCTCCCACAAGCCTCCCCTCAGGCTCACACAAGCCTCCCCTCAGACTCACACAAGCTAACTTCTCTGAGCATTTCTGACTACACACTTCAGTCCCCTCACCTACCTTGGCATGCCTTACAGGATGGCAGCTGCTGACCTACTCCGGCCCTTGTTCTTGACTTTAAGCAGGTTGGGTGGGATACAATAGAGTCAGGAGAGGTAGAAAAGTGGAGAGGGGGCTTGTCTGAGCATTCTCTAGGACTATGGTATAACTTACATAGACTATACTGTACATTATACAGCTTAAGCTTTCACATACACACATACCTCAGAAATAGCCACCACAATTAAAAAGCCAAAAAAAACCCCAAAAACCCAAGTAATCAGTCCTGTCTACACACTAGGATTCTGCTTTCTGTTGCTGTGATCTGCATTCTCTATACACATGGAATGAATATATATATATTATAACCATGCCTGGTTCTTTTTTTTTTTTTCCTGAGACAGAATATAACTATGTCAACCAAGCTGGCCTTGTTGGGATTAAAGGTGCGATCCACCTCCCTCAGCGCCATTTCTTGACTGAATGGTTGCCACATATACCTGACTAGTTTCTGTACTTAGAATTTTAAGCTATTGAAAAACTCATCCTCTTCCTCATGAAGCATAAGTGAAGCTTTTAAATATGTGTATTTTCTTTTTATTATTGTTTTTATGTGTGTGGCTATTTTGTGCATGCACGTCTATGCACTGCTTGATGCCAGTACCCATAGAGGCCAGAAGAGGGCATCAAATCCCCTGGTACTGGAGTTACCGATGGTTGTGAGCTGCTAAACGTGGTTCAAACACAAGCCCTCTGGAAGATGGCCAGTTTTCTTAACCACTGAGCTTCCTTTTCTGGCCCTTGAGCAGGTCTTGAAAGACATAGAAAACTAAACTAAAAGCTTCCAATGACCTCCTCCATCTTTTGAGAAGGGGGCTTTTTGCCTTACCTCGGCTTATCTTTCTTCAGCTTTCTCTGCTCTACCATAACAGAACAGTCCTCAAAGAAACAGTGCTCTCATTTCCTCGCTCGCTTCATAACCATGCTTTTTTCATCTACTCAGCTAACAGTCATTCTGGAGAGTAAGGACAAGCCCCCTCTCCCTTCAAAAGCTATCTTTCCATTTTCTACCTAAATAAGATAAGCTCACTGGGTGACAACATGCCAAGGATTGTGCCCCAGAACTAACAGATTCCCAGGACGTGCTCAACATTCTAACTGAGGTCTCTCACCTATCTTTTACAAAACAGCCAAGGTGGGCAACTTAGTGCAACAAAACCCATTCAAGGGAATTCAAGCCCTGCTTGGGCAATTTTAAGAGATCCTACTTCAAAATAAAAAGTGAGAAGAGGTTTTAGATGTATCTCAGTGGTAGGACACTTACATATAGCATGCATAAGACCCTAAATTTAGTCTCCCTTGTTAATCCCCCAATGAAAAACTTTTTATAAAACCTGTATAACATTTGTTTTCCTTCTCCCAATTTTTAATCCAAGAAAACTGATCAGACTCTCAAGAGTCTAAATCCTCCCCTCAGGATTTAGAGGGGTTCTATAAATCTTCAAGGATTCTTGTATGCTCTAGGAATACAGCTAGAATTTGAATACATTTGGGTCTGTATTGGTTTTCATAGATCCTCTCCTTTATCCTGAAAGATGCAACTAATAAATGCACTGGTGAGGGGCTACAGAGTGAAGAGAGTCTCAGTAGTGAGGCGCTTGTCTCACATGCGTGAGGCCCTCAGTTTAATCCTCAGCCCTGCAAAACCAAAACATAACCTAACACGCAGATGAATTTCACAGAAGAGTATCAACCAGAGATTTTTGGATGTTCAATCTTCATAAAGGTACTCAAAAACTAAAACAGCTCACAAATCAAAATTAATATTGTAATAATCAACAGCCTATATCTCCATATTGCCATATTTTTCATAGTACAATCATTTTAGTCTCTTCCCAAAAGCAAGCATTAAAATTTTTCTTAGCTTTTTTTTTTTTAAAGATTTCTTTATTTATTATATGTAAGTACACTGTCTTCAGACATCCCAGAAGAGGGCATCAGATCTCATTACAGATGGTTGTGAGCCACCATAAAGTTGCTGGGATTTGAACTCATGACCTTTGGAAGAGCAGTCTGTGCTCTTAACCGCTGAGCCATCTCTTCAGCCATCTTTCTTAGCTTTTTATAGAAAATTTAAATTGTTGTGCTGGCTTCTCATGGTAATAATACTCTTAATTTTTTAACACACTGAATTGAAAAGCATAGCAATGTGCTTGTTATGATTACTTCATTTACAGAGTTAAATCCTCTCTTTGTAAGATTAATAGCCTCATTAAAACTGAAAGTTGAGTATTTCTTGCAGCAAACACTCATATACATAAAATAAAAATAAATTTTAAATCTCAAAAAAATTTAAGATTTGAAAATAGATAAAAGAGCCTGGCATGGTGGCATATACTTTTAATCCCAGCTCTCAGGAGGCAGGGGTAGGTAAATTTCTGAGTTTGAGGTCAGTCTGGTCTACAGAGCAAGTTACAGGGCAGACAGAGCTATACAGAGAAACCTTGTCTTTGAAAATCAAAAATAGAAAAGAAAAAGGGGGACTGGAGAGATGGCTCAGCGGTTAAGAGGGCTGACTGCTCTTCTGGAGGTCCTGAGTTCAATTCACAGCAACCACATGGTGGTTCATAACCATCTGTAATGGGATCTGATACCCTCTTCTAGTGTGTCTGAAGCTACGGTATACTTATATACATATATAAAATATTTTTTTTAAAGAAGAAAAGTAGGAAAAGTGTGATTGGTTTTTCTTTTTCTTTCCAGTTAAGAGTTTCTCTGCCTGTAGCCCTTGCTGTCTTGAAACTCCCTCTGTAGACCAGACTGGCCTTGAACTCAGAGATCTGCTTGCCTCTGCCTCCCGAGTGCTTGGAGTGTGACACCACTGCCCAACTTTTTCTTCTATAGAAATGTACCATCTGGATTTATCCCGTAGTCAAAATATGTCAAGAGATAGTTTTGTTGTTGTTGTTGTTTTTATTATTTGTTTAATTAGAGGAAGGGTAAACTGAATCACAAAGAAACCAGCAGGAGGAGATCAAGGCAGCAAGTCCAAGCTGAGAAAAAGGGTTCAAATCACCCTCAACTCCCACACCCAGGCTGTGTGGCCACACAGGACCATCATATGTCGCCTTTTTAAATGAACCAAGAAATAGTTTCTGGGGTGAAACAGAAGACCAAAACTTGCTGCCCAAAATAAAAAATAGACATAAAAGAAAGGGATTTTAGGAAGGAAACTGCAATACGAGTCAGATGCCACAGCAGTTTAGGTGAAACCAGAGAGCGGCTGTTGCTCAGAGGGACAAGGGACTTTGGAAAGATGGCTGGTCTACTCTTACCCCTGGCCTCCTCTAGCCATAAAGAAATCGGCTCACTTCCCTGGTTTTTGGTTTCTTCATGTGAAAGATGCAGTGTGGTAATAAGGCCAGTAGTTCTCAACTCGGCTGCTTACCAGAATCACCTGAACTTAAACTTCTGTCCCAACCACCTTCCATGGTCCTGCTTGCAGAAGTTCCTGTTCTTACCTAGCTTTCAGAGTGTGACGGAAGAGTTTAAAGCCTGGCAGAATAAAAGCGAGTGATGGGCAAAATTCAGAACAGTAAATGACCCAAATAAATGTTCTTGTTAGCAGAAATCCCTGGCAATGGAAGGGGAGGAACAAAGGGGAGGAACAGTTGGGACTGACAAAGTAGCAGGGCCGCATAGTTGGACAAGTTGTTCCTCAGCACACATGATGCCCTGGATCTGATCCCCAGCAGCACATAAAACCAAGGCTAATGGCACTTGGGGAGCTGGAATCAAGCAGATCAAGAGACAAAGTCATCCTGAGTGGTAGAGTGAATTCAGGCCAGTACTAGGACTAGGAAGTGTGGCCTTGATGGAGGAGCATGTCACTGGAGGCAGGCTTGGAAGTTTCAAAAGGCTCTCTCTACTCCTAGTGTTTGTTTTCTCTCTGCCTCCTACTTGCAGATCACAAGTGAGACCTCAGCTGTTCCTGCTGCTAAGCCTTTGTTCTGCCATTGTGGACAATTAACCCTTTGAAACCATAAGGCCAAATTAAACAATTTCTTTTTAAAGTTGTCTTAGTCATTGTGTCTTATCACACCAATAGAAAAGTACGACAGCAGACAAGATCAAACCAGGAAAAAAAAGCTCACGTTACTTACAAAACCTAATACCACCATTCCTGCAGGCACCATTGGATGCATGCTTGTGAACTGTCCACTCTCAGAGCTATGCCTACTTACTCCCTGTTCCATCAACACTTGTTGGCTTCTTTTTTGGTAGGCTCAGGAAAAGCCACAGCAACAGTTTCTGAGGAGGTGCTAATGTCCAAAATCCAAGTGTGAGCCAGGCCCAGCAAAGAGCCTTGAGGCCCAACTGCTGACCTCAAGACAGCCTCTCCATGGAAGGTTTCTCATTCTTACCAGAGGACCTGCCTGAGGAAGGCACAGCCTAGATAATCCACATGCTTTACTACATCTCCTTTCCTCTAACCCTCCACTTTTCATAGCCTTAAGTGTGCTTAAATCTTATGTCATATGTCTAAAAAAAAAATGACTCTTTTTTTTTTTTTTTCACCTCCCTGGACCCTCAAAAGATGGGTCTACGATGGAAGTTCACTTTTCTGGAAACATGTGTTAGCTCTATCCTTGACTCCCACTAATTAAGAAGAAGTGGGGTTAGGAGTAAAAGGAGGCAAAAGGGGTCTTTCTACAGCAGAGTCAGGTGAAATGCACTCTGTCACTTATTGCCACAGCCCACATAAGTTTACATTTGCCTGCCATTAGGTTCTGACCACACGTCTCAGGCCAGCTGGCTTTCAATGGGAAATTTCTGTGAGATAGACACACAATCCATTGTACCCACGGCTCCAGGGCTTCTGCTGCCCAAAAGATCACTGAGCAAAAGACTGCTTAAAATATATATGGAAATTCAGACGTGGGGCAAAACCTATGAGATTAGCTTTAAGTTTGTCCTTCCTGTGTCAGACTTCTCAAATGTTCACAGCTCCTCCCATGTTCTGCTAACATTCTATGGTCATCCTGGATCTAGGCTGTCCAACACAAACTTTTGCTACAATGTAAAACAGTCTATCTGTGCTAATATGGAGCCATCACTCAAATGGGCTACTGAGCATTTGAAAGGCAGCCAGTATGCCAAGAACAGAGTAATTTTATTATGTTTGATTTAATTTAAATATAATTAGACACCTGAGGCTTCTGGCCAGTCTACTGGACAATACTGATTAGGCCTTAATTCTGAGAAGAGACCAGAGGATAGACTATAGGCTGGCACTGCATGGAAGAAAACACCCAGAGAGGTCTCCTAAGTCCCTGTTGTTGTAGGACAATGAAATCAGATACTCTGGGAAATGAGACCCAGACAGTTTTTTTTTTTTTTTAAGTATTTGTTAACATATTTTATTCCTTTTTATATATGTCAGTACACTGTCAATGTCTTCAGACACAGCAGAAGAAAGCATCAGTTCCAATTACAGATGGTTGTGAGCCACCATGTGATTGCTGGGAATTGAACTCAGGGCCTCAGGAAGAGCAGTCAGTGCTCTTAACCACTGAGCCATTTCTCCAGTCCCCAAACAGTTTTTAAGGTTCTTCAGTGACACCAGTAGGAGGCTAAGTTGAGAATTACTGCTCTAAACCTTAAACATATCTTGAGTAGCAGTCATACAACTGCAAACAGGGTAACTAACAGATGAACAATTAAGCCAAACAACTGTGCCTAACATGTAAATCAATTTTTGATGCATGGCAGATGCTCACTTGCCAAAAGTAAAGTAAGTGCTTGGCCTCTGAGGAAATTAATGTGGACAAAAAAATAAAATAAAAACCCTCAGAAAAGACAAAAAGATTTTTTTCATATAATTACCACCAGCCAAAGCCCACCTAGCAGGAGCATTACCTTTTAACAACCAGATACACCGAAAATCTAATGTTTTGAACAAATATCTCTAATTGGATTTCTCTCTTTAGCTTCCACAATCTCTGTGCCTAATTGTAAACTATTATCATTCTGTATTTTTCTTCAAAGGATAAATCTGTGCCTTTTCAATGGACACATTGAATTTCTTGAATGGCAGCAATTAAAAAGCAGGTACTGGTGCAAAGACCTGCTCTGGTTCACTCTTCTCCAGCAGGCACTGCTTCAAGCTCCACTTGCCATTACTGACATCACCAAATGGATCATTAACCTTTTGAAGCTTCTGCTGGAAAACCTGACTTAATAGAGGCATCATACATGATGCAAAGAACACCCACAGACACTCGGACTTCTATAGCCTCTAATCTTCCAATAAGCATTT
The DNA here is from genome assembly GCF_900095145.1 of Mus pahari. Classification (NCBI taxonomy): domain Eukaryota; kingdom Metazoa; phylum Chordata; class Mammalia; order Rodentia; family Muridae; genus Mus; species Mus pahari. The sequence goes on along the minus strand of NC_034602.1, from coordinate 733,491 downwards.
CCCAAAGGCATGTAGTGCTCTTCAGGGGGGCTGTTGACAGTATTCCAAAGCTGATGCAAAAAGCTTTTCAAAGTAGCACTGATGGGCAGGAAGACTCTCTGTGGACAAGTGAAGTAAATGTGACCCAAAGTTATACTCTCTTCCCCCAATTACTAAGCACAGTCATCCAATCACAAAACCCAAATCTGGAGTTGGCAGGAGCTTCACTAAGGCACACCAACCAACCAACTCCCCCCCTGAGAGAAAGCTGGCTGTGGACATTTATACTCACTGCCAAGAAAGAACTCCTTACAGAACAAATAGAATCCCTGTTGCCATGGCAATCAGACTGAGTTCCTGTCCATCTTGGCCTGAGTGGGCACTCAGCAGCACCATTAACCTCTCAACTGCTCACCTCTAAAGAAGGCAGAATCCAGACATTTAACAGGTTAAAATGACACAATGGGATCCAGCCTACACTTGATGTGCGTTATGAGGAATAGGGCAAAAGCTTTGGCCTACATAACCCAGATTCTCAGATAAAGACTGGACATCAATTAAAACTGGTCTTAGACTTAAGAAGTGAACTTCAATATAAGCTCTAAAATCTGTATGAGAAATACTTTAAAAGATGTTATTTATCTGATCCTCAAATGTAACCAAGCATTCTGGGTTTTCTGTTCTGTTTCAGTTTTGATTTCCCTCCGTTTGCAACTCCACGCATCCATATGCTGGGAGGCGGAGGAGAAGGACTCTCTGTCCCCACCTACTCCCCTCCCAGCCATTCCATTATCTTAGGGTCAGCAGAGACTAATTAGCTACTGCTACCTGATAAATGAGTGCCTAGGCTTCTGTATACCACATATGCTAATTATATACCTAAGTGCCAAATACACAAGCAACCGACAAACTGGTTAAGTTTTTACTTTCCCGAATAAGGACTCATCAAAACAGTTAAGTTGGAATAAGTGTCATGAATGAAAGAAGTAACTGATTGGTAGATGTTATTATTCAGCAAAATTAAAAACAAAATTTGTTTTGGAAAAATAACAAAGACAGCAGGAACAAACAATACAGAATTCTGTTATGGAACAAACAATACAGAATTCTGTTATGTAACATGTCTTAAGTAGTAATTTCTAAAGTAGCTAAAATCTGTTTTTCAGACAATCTTTAACCTCTTACTGATTCTATGTGAGTTTCACATCATGCACCCCAGTCTCACTCATCTCCATTCCTCCTCTTATCTGTTCCTCACACTTGCCACCTCCTCCCCAAATAAAATAACACACTAACAAATAAGCACAACAAAGCAAAAGCATAGAAGACATCTCATCATGGAAGCTGTAGTGTGTCCCACAGTATATCCTTCTGTTCACACATCTTCACTTGCAAATGTTCATCACAATGAGTTCAAGGTCTGGTTCAAGATCTCTGGCTTCTGTGACACCATCAACCCTAAATCTTCATGTGGACTCCTCCTGGTTAACCTGTTGTTTCCCTGTCATGGAGATCCTGTAGCTCTGGGTCAGCAGGATTGGCCCTTTTACATGTCCAGACCATTTGTAGATGATACAGCTTTTGGAGTGGGTCATCTCAGGGCCCTGGATCTGGGCCTGCATAGTAGCAGAGATGGTTAGTGCATGGCTCTCCTTCATCCACACCTCCAGAGCAAGCTCTCCAGCACTGCTCTGACTAGGGCTCTCAACGCTGCCATCAGCAGGAGGCAGGGGCAGCTTTCCTGCTATCATGTCCTCGAGGATGGCTTACCCACACCCATGCCTCCAGAGTCTGCTCCACTGTGCTGCTCTGTCATTGCTGCAGCCTGTGAGAGGCTGGACCAGCTCTCCTGCTCTCACATCCTGGGGGTTGGCTCATCTGTGCCTTTGCTGTACTGCCCCCGCAAGTGTATAAGGAAGCTCTCCTGAATGGTACAGTCAATGGAGGGGCAGAGATTGCTTTTCCACTCTCATGCCCTCAGGGCCAACTCTCCCAACTACAGAAGGTGGCAAGGGGTAAGTGATAGGGTATCACCCCCGTACACATGCCACCCCGTGGCTGGGCCAGGACCAGCTCTTCTGACTGCTGCAGATGGTGTAGGGTGAGGGGGGCTAAATAATAATAATAGTAGTAATTATTATTATTATTATTATAGGCCAAAGAACATCATGAGGACTTTACATGTATTTTTGTATTTTATCTGTTATTAGGCTCATTTTAAGATGTGGAAACACCAAGACACCAAGATCAGGCAACTTGTTGAAACTAGGATGTCCATACAACATAGTTTGTCTAAGACCGTCTTAGTTTACCTATTCTGGTCCAGTGTTCCCCATGTTAGTTATTCAGCTGGTTACACAGGTACTACTAAAGGCCTTACCACAAAGCAGAGTGGCCAGAGTGGCTTCAGAAAGAATACAGCTGTTGTGATACACTCCTCTAATACTGTAATACTCTAATATTTGCTGTCCACTGAGCAGGGTGGGTTAGACTTGAGGGGTGCAGGGTCCACTCTTTCTTCCCTAGCAAACCCTATGTGTTAAACTGATCCCAAGTAGTGGCAGCTCTCAAGAGTCCTACCTCTCAGGGCTGCCATCCTATCTCCTTTGGACAGAGGTGATTCCCCCATCAGTCTCAACTCAAACACAGAGCTGAAAAGCAATAAACACACCCACTATGTCAAAATAAAACTTAACTAGCCACTTTCCTAATATGGAATGACCTTCGTCTTCCTTCAGCCTGGCCTGGAAAGCCAGTCCAGAGTTATCTGTTACTGTCTGTAAGATAAAAGCATCATATGCTGCTTCTGCTTTTACTTCCAGAAATAACAGGCTTTCCTCCCCCGCCCCTAGTGTGTGTGTGTGTGTGTGTATGTGTGTGTGTGTGTAGTGTGTGTGTGTGTGTGTATGTGTGTGTGTGTGTAGTGTGCTTGTGTGTGTGTGTGTGTGTGTGTTATACACATACGTGTGAGCTGCCACGTGAGTGCTGGGGATGAACTCGGCTTCCTCTGGAAGAGCAATCAGTGCTTGCAGTTGCTGAGCCCTTTGTCCATGCCCTTTTCTTTTGCCTCTCTTGCCTTTGGTATTGTTTTCGTACAGTTAGTAATGCTTAACCATTAACAACGACTTAATGGTACAGAAGCAGAAGACATGAGCACACTTAGGAGGCTCACCCCATCTATTTAATTTTAAAATGTAACACAAGTGGCCCTAACAAGTTGAGGGATGTCCCTATCAGAGCCAGTGCTGTAGCAGTCACAGGACACTGACTTTTTTTTTTTTAAATATTTTCTTTATTTACATTTCAAATGTTACCCTATTCCTGGTTTCCCCTCTGAAAATCTCCTCCCATATCCCCTCCCCGCTCCCCCTGCTCATCAACCCTCCCATTCCTGCTTCCTGGCCCTGGCATTCTGCTACACTGGGGCATAGAGCCTTCACATGACCTAGGGCCTCTCCTCCCGTTGATGAAGGACACTGACTTGTAGCCCTTACATTGTGTTAGGCTATGAGACTTCAGCTGCCTTGAGCTTTACTTTCTCCTTGACACAATGGCATGGGCAGATTAACATCTACAGTTCTATGTCTTCCCTACAATTCTTTTTGACCTTGACCTGCAGCTTGCACTGAGAAATGCTAGTCTTCCACAGAACGTCCTAACAGTTAATATTCCAGCTGATCCACAGGACAATCATGAAGAAACCTCATTCCAAGGTCTTAAACATGAGGAAATTACTCTCCCTCAACATGCCTACATTAGGCATGCTGATGATGCCAACACCACAGGGTGAAGGTGCCAAGGCAGGAGACCTATGAGTCTGAGGATAGCCTGTGTTACACATAAGTCCCTGAAACAAAAATCAAACAAGCTGGGCTGGAAAAGTGGCTCCATCAGCAAAGTGCCTGAAGCCCAAGCATGAAGACCTGAGTTCAATCCCCAACACCTCTATAAAGAGTGCAGTGCAGCAGCCTGTGTGCCACTGTTATTGTGCTCAGAGAACAGCATGAGCATCCCAGAAGCTGTTCCTTGCCAGTTAGCCTAGCCAATCATCAGTGAGTTCCAGGTTCAGTATGAGACCCTATCTAAAAAATTAAAGTGGACAGTCTATTAAGAAAGACACCTAAGATCAACTTCTGGTCTCCAAATGCATACATACACAGACACACAGAGACAGACAGACAGACAGACAGACAGACAGACAGACAGACACACGCACACACCAGCAGACACAGTTTTTTCACTGAACAAAATTCTGCACGCCCCCTCCCCTGGAAAACATGATTCTGACCAGTTCTGTAGCAAAAAAAAAAAGAGTGTTCTCATATGTTTCCTTATCATGTAAACTTGACTCCTGTTAGCCTAGGTCAGGTAAAACAAGTTCTTTAATGCTGGATTTTGTGGAGTGTCACATTTTTCCTACAATACTAAAATCAACAAAAAGGACAAGACTAGGAACTGTGGGTGGCTCTCAAGGTTTCCTCTGCTGCCTTTGAAGATGAGTTATTCACAGTTCCATGGAAAATGGAAGAAAAAAAGTTGGAAGACATGTGAGTTAAGTGGGAGAGCTAAAAGATGTGCTTGTGGTCAAGAAACAGCAATTGCACACCCTCCGTATCTACTCTCAAGGGGAAAAAAACGAAGCAAAAACCACCTGAATTCTCAGTCTAGATTGCATATACTTTCTGGCAGAAATTGAATTTATGGTTCGAAGGAAAGGGGGGAGGGGTGGCACAAGGTCAAAGGTCTACAGAGTTGGTGATTACTTGATTTTGCTCAGGCAAATTTATAAATCAGGCAGAACTACTTATAAACATAATTTTATTATGTGAGGTTTACAGCCACATAGTGAAAACTCCCACTGAGATTTCTTATTTACACAAGCATAAAATCCAAATCTTCTTGGTGGAGAAATAACTTCTTGACAATTTTAAGTTGTATTCCCAGCTAATCAGCACCCTCATTTTAAAATTTCTAGAAAAGTTGTTACAAAGTCAGAGAAAACCAAAAAAAAATTGAAGCATTTAAAAAAAATGTGTGTTAGGCTATGTGTTAAATCCAATTCTCTTAGTATAATCATGGTCATCATGATTTTGTTTACCTTTTTCCTGACAATGGTAAGTTTAGAACAGAAATACCATCAAATGGGAGGGGGGCTATACAGACATATAACCAATTATGACTAAGTTTTAATTAACATGGGGACTGGGGAATGGCTCAGTTGGTAAAGCTTGCCATGCATGCATGAGAACCTTGAATTCAGGTCCCTGACACCCACATAAGAGCTAGGCACGGACATATGCATCTATAATCTCAGAGCTAGGGATCCTTGGGCCTGCTGACCAGCTGGCCTAGCTATATCAGTGAGCTCGGAAAAAAATAAGGCAGGACGTGACAACAAAACCACATGTATAGAGAAATATATAGAGGACAAGAAGATAGCAGAAGAGAACCCACTGTAGTTTAGAGAAGACATCGGCATGCTTAACAGCAAATTTAGAGTGTTCAAGTTTCTTTGCATTCCTTTAGTGGCAGAGAAAAACATTAAGGCGGTGAGGGTAGTGATATCATTAATAAATACTCATAACGTGCCAGACCCCGGGGAATGATGCATTCAGGCTGTCTTGATACTGTGATGGCCAGTAGATGAAGATCTGGCATCTCTCCCTTTCCAAGCTCTTCTACAGGGCCAAGATCATACTGAATTTCATAATTTGCCTAATACCAAAACAAATTCAAGTCATATGACTATGTCCGAATTCTTTCTACTACACAAACAGTCTGAATTAGCAGAAAAACATAAAGTTTTAAAACCTTTTTGAGTTTCATTACTCTGAGAATCTCTGTACTACTGTAAAAGCCCACAGAATGAAAAGGAAATTAGCTGTCACCAAGTGGAAAGCCTTGAGTTTTGAAGGAGTATGACCTCTTATAGTCAACATTCTGTTTGCAAGAGATATGGGCACTTTAAAAACAAAGCTTATTTTTCAACCTGTAAAATTACATATTTGTTATAAAATACTAGACTACAGAGGAAAATAGAGACAAACAAAAAATCCCAAGTATTTCTCTCATCCCTTGGTCGCAAGCATCAGTTGTGTTCTCATTTATTTTCCTTTGTATTTTCTACATAGTTGAGAACATAGTACTTAAACCACTGTATGTTCTGCTTTCCCCTTTGTTTTAAAAAGATTCTCATTTCTAAACAAGGTCTTAGCCTAAATACTTCTATTAACTTATTTGTCCCAACAACAATCCTATCTGTTCTGTATAAGTCTTACACCATCCTATAAGAAAGTAATTAATTTAGTTAAGATAACTATCGCTGCAATGAAACACCATGACCAAAAGTGACTTGGGATGTTATGGCTCATTTTGCCTACTCTTCCATATCCTTGTTTATTATTTAAGCAAGTCTGGGAAAGAACCAAAAGAAAAGAGGCTGATGCAGAGGTCATGGAAGGGTGCTGCTTACTGGCTTGCTTCTCACGGTTTGCTCACGTGCTTTCTTATAAAACACAGGATCACCTGCCCAGGGACAGCACAATCCACAATGGGCTGGGCTCTGGGCCCTCTCCATGAATCACTAATTAAAAAAAAAAATGTCTTACAGGCTTGCCTATAAGGTGATCTTATGGAGCCAATTTCTTAATTGAGGTTCCCTACTCTTAGATGAATCTAGATTGTGTCAAGTTAACATAAAACCTAGGCAGGATAGTAACTGAGGCAGAAAGGCTTAATGAAGATTACAAAGTTCAGTTGAGTACAGCTGGGAATCTAACAGCAGGCAGCATGGCCCAGGGTTAGCACTCTACAGTACCACACTATATAGCATCTGTGATAGTCTGTCCCCTAATTTACCAACATGCACAACTGAGCTATTAGCTAACATTAAAAAATGTTATAATAGCCTGGTCTACAAAGTGAGTTCCAGGACAGCCAGGGCTACACAGAGAAACCCTGTCTCGAAAAAAAAAAATTAAAAAAAAGTTATAATATACACCTCTCATAGACATCTGAGGCACTACTCTAAGTCGATTACCGTCCCAACAAGTTCCACTTATTTCTAGCTGGCTGACAACAGCTGAAGAAACATAAGAAACATCTGACTGGCTTGCATTTCATAAACCAACTCATTGCTCTGCCTCCCCATGGTATGACTTCCATGTGGCCCTCACCTGTCCACTCCACTGCCAACTGCAGATTTCAGTAGCTCCATTTGCTTTCACACTACACAAAGGCCAAAGAACATTCCAAGTCTGTTCCCTGTGACCCCCAACATAGACAAGCAAATTCCACTTTTTTTAACCTCTAGAATATCTTATGCTATTACAGAGTAAGCAGATGAGAGGTATCTTGTAGGGTGGAAGGGAATGAATGATCGATCTTAGGGAGCAGCTAGCCTGAGGTGATCAGATAACAGTATATTCAGTGAATGCAAGTAAGAGATTACAGTTCCCATCACAACTCATTTGCCATTATCCAAGGACACTGGACATCATCCAAACTGGAAGGCAAGAATAAGACAAAATACAACAACAGAAGAGAGGTCATCTGTAAGCTCTATTCACTTTCTAACTGCTAACAGTACCATAGAAAATGCATTTTCCAACTAAAAATAAAGAAGCAAAACATATGCAAAACATATGAAGCTATTTAAGCTACTTGTCTCAAACACACAAAGACCAGCACCACCACACACACACTTAGCCCCAAATATAGAAGCTGCTTTCATATTTCCACGTTGTAAAAAAATATGCTTATCTATTCTACAAGTATATCTAAATTCAATTTATTGACCAAAAGGAGTAACAATTAGGAACAATAAATTTCTGTACAAGTCAGTTACATAGGTGGGAATGCTTTTTAATAAGGAATATTTGAAATATGCATAAGATACTGAAAATAACAAAAGCAACAAGATTTAGAGTACATTAAAGGCCCAGAGAAAGAAGCTATATGTAAGATATTCCAACTCCCTATAAAATTATAATTAAAAATTGTAATTTACCTAGAATCAAATTTCTATTACATGTTTAAGTCTACACATACACACACCATTTTATATATTTCAAGGAACTTTATGAGTTTGCTTTACCTGAAATCTCACAGAGCTCATTCATTGCTTACACAAGAAGTCCCTGTTCTGATTCTCCCTACATTCACTAAATATTGCATTAAAAAATATTTTCCATCTTTATTAGCATTTATTAATAGGTTTCACTTTTATAAGCATGTGTCAGTAGGTTTAATTATGACATTTCATACATGTACATAATGGACTGTGATCATTTTTTTCATACTGAAATCATTTCCATCTTGAATTTATTAACACATGATTTCTTCAGTGAAGTCCAAGGCTCAACTTCACATTGAAGTTGAATAGAGATTATAACATACATTCTAAAATAACCAGAAGTTAATAGGTATTATATGTCACATTTTGTTTTTTGTTTGTAGAACATGATTTTAATATTTTCAACTGTTAATATTCAACAAACAGAATAATTAAGGTATATTCCTTTGTTCTGTTTCCCTATTCATTTCTGATATTATTAATTTGGATAATGTCTCTGTGTCCTCTGGTTAGTCTGGCTAAGGGTTTATCTATCTTGATGATTTTCTCAAAGAACCAGCTCCTGGTTTGGTTGATTCTTTGGATAGTTTTGTTGTTGTTGTTTCTACTTGGTTGATTGCAGCCCTGAGTTTGATTATTTCCTGTTGTCTACTCCTCTTGAGTGTATTTGCTTCTTTTTGTTCTAGAGCTTTCAGGTGTGCTGTCAATCTGCTAGTGAGCTCTCTCCAGTTTCTTTTTGGAAACACTCAGAGAGCTATGAGTTTTCCTCTTACTGCTTTCATTGTGTCCCATAACTTTTGGTATGATGTGTCTTCATTTTCATTAAATTCTAAAAAGTATTTAATTTCTTTCTTTAATTTTTCACTGACCAAGTTATCCTTGAGTAGAAAGTTGCTCAGCTTCCATGTGTATGTGTCCTTTCCCTTGTTTTTGTTGGTATTTAAGACCAGCCTTATTCCATGGTGATCTGATAGAATGCATGGGATTATTTCAATCTTCTTGTATTTGTTGAGGCCTGTTTTGTAACCAATTATATGGTCAATTTTGGAGAAGGTACTGTGAGGTGCTGAGAAGTAGGCATACTCCCTTTGCTTTAGGATGAAATGTTCTATAAATATGTTAACTCCATTTGGTTCATAACTTCTGCTAGTTTCATTTTGTCTCTGTTTAGTTTCTGTTTCTATGATCTGTCTATGCTGAGAGTGGGGTTTTGAAGTCTCCCAGTATTATTGTGTGGGGTGCAATTTGTGCTTTGAGCTTTAGTCAAGTTTCTTTTATGAATGTGGGTGCCCTTGCATTTGGAACACAGATGTTCAGAATTGAACATCTTCTTGGTAGAATTTTTCCTTGATGAGTATAAAGTGTACTTCCTTATCTTTTTTGATAACTTTTGGTTAAAAGTTGATTTTATTCATTATTAGAGTGGCTACTCCAGCTTGTTTCTTGGGACCATTTGCTTGGAAAACTGTTTTCCAATCTTTTACTCTGAAGTACTGTCTGTCTTTGTCACTGATGTGGGTTTTCTGTATGCAGAAAAATGTTGGGTCCTGTTTACATATCCAGTCTGTTAGTCTATGTCTTTTTTATTGAGGATGTTAAGAGATATTAAGGGAAAGTGATTGCTACTTCCTGTTATTTTTGTTGTTAGAGGTGGAANTATGTTTGTGTGACTATCTTCTTTTAGGTTTGTTGAAAGATTACTTTCTTACTTTTTCTAGGGTGTAGTTTCCATCCTTGAGGTGGAGTTTTCCATCTATTATCCTTTGTAGGGCTGGATTTGGGAAAGATACTGTGTAAATTTGGTTTTGTCATAGAATATCTTGGTTTTCCTGTCTATGGTAATTGAGAGTTTTGCTGGGTATAATAGCCTGGACTGGCATTTGTGTTCTCTTAGGATCTATATGACATCTGCCCAGGATCTTCTAGCTTTCATAGTCTCTGGGGAGAAGTCAGGTGTAATTCTGATAGGTCTGCCTTTGTATGTTCCCTGACCTTTTTCTCTTAATATTCTTTCTTTGTTTTGTGCATTTGGTGTTTTGATTATTATGTGATTAGAGAAATTTCTTTTCTGGTTCAGTATATTTGGAGTTCTGTAGGCTTCTTGTATGTTCATGGGCATCTCTTTCTTCAGGTTAGGGATGTTTTCTTCTATAATGTTGTTGAAGATATTTAAGTTGGGAATTTTCACACTCTTCTATACCTATTATCCTTAGGTTTGATCTTCTCATTGTATCCTGGATTTCCTGGATGTTTTGGGTTAGGAGCTTTTGCATTTTGCATTTTCTTTGACTGTTGTGTCAATGTTTTCTATGGTATCTTCTGCACCTGAGATTCTCTCTTCTATCTCTTGTATTCTGTTGGTGATGCTCGCATCTATGACTCCTGATCTCTTTCCTAGGTTTTCTAACTCCAGAGTTGTCTCCCTTTGTGATTCCTTTATTGTTTCTATTTCCATTTTTAGATCTTGGATGGTTTTTTTTCATTTCCTTTACCTGTTTGATTATGTTTTCCTGTAATTCTGTTAAGGTATTTTTGTGTTTCCTCTTTAAGGGCTTCTAGCTGTTTACCTGTATTCTCATGTATTTATTTAAGGGAATTATTTATGTCCTTTTTAAAGTCCTCTATCATCATCATGAGAAGTGATTTTAGATCTGAATCTTGCTTTTCCAGTGTGATGGTGTATCCAGGACTTGCTATTTCTATGGTGGGAGAATTGGGTTCTGATGATGCCAAGTAACCTTGGTTTCTGTTGCTTATGTTCTTATGCTTGCTTCCTGCTATCTGATTGTCTCTAGTGCTACCTGCCCTCACTACATCTGACTGGAGCTTGTCCTTCCTGTGATCCTGATTGTCTCAGAACTCCTCAGAGTTCAGCTGTCTCTGGGATCCTATAATTCTGGGATCCTGTGATCCTGAAATCCTGGGTGTGTCAGAGCTCCTGGAAGTCAAGCTGCCTCTGGGACCCTGAGATCCTGGTGTGACCACGCTCCTGGGATCCTGGGATCCTATGATCCTGGGCATGTTAGAGTGCCTGGGAGTGGAACTTCCTCTGGGTGTTGCGGGACTGGCTGTAGAGTTCAAGCCCAAGGTCTACTCAGGGCACCAACCCACACTGGAAGGAACATGTGCCACTTGTTAGGGCAGAATTCCTGGGTGCCTGGGTCCTGCTCGTCCCAGTTACTTCCAGTGTTGGGACAGATGTTGTAAATACTGCATTTTTAAAAGCATTTTATCTGCAGACTCCCCAAACTACCTGGCTATTTGGATTTTTCCCAAAGGCAGCTCCCATCTCTCTTTATAGACCCTTCTAGCTCTATGGCATCAAAAGGCCCACACCTGTACAGGACCCATTGTAAAGAAAGCTCCTTAAGGTACCTTGTTTTTACTAGTTTGGCTTTAAAAACATGACTTTTTACTGGAAAGAGCTGAAAGAACACAGTTGCAAAATTAATATAACATAGAACGTGTTTGCTTTCTTATATCCCACAACCACTAGACACAGTAGGCTGGATCCTTTCACATCAATCACCAACCCCCCAAAAATGCTTCATGGGCTGGCCTACATTAATTGAAGTTCTCACTACTCAAATTTCACTATCTTGGGTCAAGTTAACAAGATACTAACCAGGATAGTACAATACTAGCCAGTAATACGTATTGCAAACAAATTATCAATGAATATATTGTTAACCCCCCCCCCCCAAAAAAAGTAAGACTCTATAGGGTGGTACCCAATGCCCTTTATTAAATATCTAAAGTGCCAGAACCCCGATTTTTATTTAAGTCCTAAATCAGCATATTTGTAGTAAGTGGGTAAGTGTAGGAGCAGAACCACAAGGGAAATGTATGGGAAGGTACTACCAATGCGCCCAGGAAAACCATGAATCCCATCATTTGCATGGAGGCAGCTTAGTCCAAGAGACTGAATTTACACTGAACCCCAAATGAATATCAGAATGTTGTTCTGAGTGGGGAATATGACGCCTTACTGCTTAAAAAAGTCTTAGTGCTCACCAATGTTTAAAGGAGAAAAAATTAGAATCCTCACTTGCCTACTTATACTCTTAAAGACCACCTCAACAAAAAGCAAACCACTAAAAGAGGAAGGCAATCACCTCCACTTCCTAGTAGTTCATTTACACGAACAATTTTGCTCAAGTCAAACGACAACTTTCAAGACCTACAGCTATTTTAAGGCACGCCTAAGTTGCATTAGTGCCTGCCACACAGCTTGTGCCCAATCTTTTTGGCAGTGCTCCAACACATTCCAATGTCTTCTCTCCAGCCCTGCTGGAGTCACATCCCATTCATCGCTAAAGACACACAGGGTAATACACTGCTACATTTCACCACACACTGCCATTTATCCCTGTCAACTCACTCTGAACAAACCCTTGCTAGGAAAAAAAAACTCAGTCCACCCTCTGTGTGAATGCAGCTTAGTCCAAATGTACAACTCATACTGCCCGCCCAACAAATATTAGAATATTGCTTGATGTTAGAAGAAATACTCTGCGTTTGCTCACAGAAACTCAAGACTCTCTAACTATAAGGAAGGAGCAAACATGGAAAAGAAAGACCATATCAAAAGAAGGACACTGGACCTCTGCTGCTTAGTCCTAGGCCGGTGGACCCTGCCTGTACTTGTAGCACACACTATTAACTGGGTGTAGTCTAAAAGATAATTCTAGTTTTTAATGTGCTCCATTACTACTACCAAGAAAGAAAAGTTGAGCATAATAATACATCTTGTAAAAGTCGAGCATTGTTCCCTAAATGTTAATATTTGGGGAAAAAATAAAGTCCTCTTCAAAAACAAAGAGAAGTGGCTAACCACATGTTGCAACATTCCATTCTGTGGAAAAAAATATATCTTATGAGCACATTTGAGACTTTTGCTCAGCTGCCAAACATTCCAGCATGAGGCCAACTACTCCTGTGTTACATTAAATGTCTAGTGAAAGTAGAAAATACTGAGGAACAATTCTGAAGCATGATCCATTCAAGTCACAATTTCATGTCATCAAATTTCCTTTTGCAAGAGGCAGCCCAGCAATAATATAAGCTACCATTATATGAGAAAACACACAAACACTAATAATTCATAAGAAAAATACATACAAAATAAGACTAATATACATAAACAACTTTCTTCAAAATAAGATGTAAATTGGCCTGATCTCTTGTTATGCTTCTCCCTTTCAAGATCCAAGCAAGTTTTTTTTAGAACGCCTCTGAATGCTGATGTTCAAGCTGTCAGGAACAAAATATAAGTGAGAAATTAGCTGATTATCAAGGAAAGTCAACAATTCCTTTAGCAATGGGTTTTGATCTTAAAACAAGCAATCAAATTGACCACAAAAGCCCTATCTTTAAAAATAACCAAAAACATTAAAAAACTTCTCTTCAGAAACAAACCAGAATGGTTAACCTCATATTGGTAGATTTCATGTTCTGGGATCTTTCCTTCCCAAATGACACATAAATGTCTTTGCTCTGGATTAAGGTCTTTTTTTCAGCTCCACCCCAAAGATAAACTGGGAATCTGTGGACAGCTGACAGCATAGAGCTGTCAAGTGCTGTGAGATGGACCAGGCCCCTTTCTGAGATGCCACCTGACTGATACCTCTCCCTGGACACCACATGCTTCTCAAAATAGTGGCAGGTGCTCTCATGCACTCAGAAGTCCAGCCAAGGCCACATTCTAGCTCCCTGCTCTCATCCAGCCTGGGCCACTGGGACCCTTTGGCAATGCTTGGGCTGGCTGCCACCTCAATGTCAAGACTCAACATTTGTAGCTGCCGAAAGGTCAGGCTGAGGTCTCTACCCAGTGCAGCAGGACAGACAAAGCCATCAAGGGTTTCTCCTAATGTGTTTCTGCCATTTGCTAAGAAGGTTCCAGTTAGGTTGGAAGATTCTGAATCCTGCATCTGTGTGAAAGAAGTCTACCCAGTGCTGTCCAATGCCACCACCAGCACAGCCCCCAGTCACTGCCATTTAAAACACTTTCTGTTTAAGTCAAGAAAAATAACAGCATTTGCCATTTTTCTGGAGGCCCACCACCCCAAACAAGACTAACAACAAACCTAAAGTGCCAACAGAAATAGCTAGAAATGACTCACTTTGGTTTTCTGCTAAAAGGTTTTTCTGCTTTCTTTCCCTGTTTCCATTAATTCCAGTTTGTCAGAAAGGGGCAAGCCACAAGACCAAGGCAACAAAGTCCCGTGCCTTCTATCTGATGTCCTAGGGATCACCAAGCTGGCCTACCTATCAAGTATATCTATTGTTTTTTTTTCTTACTAAAATGAGATCTACAGTTATCTTCCCAAGTCAAGTAATTCAAAGACCCTAAGAAAACAAAGATCTAATATACACTTTCAACAGTAACAACTAAGTTCAATGCAGTAAAATGTATTACAATAAAATCCAGGCTGTATAGCCACATCTATTCTGTTAGCAACATATTATGGGATAGTTGCTTCAATGACTCTAAAATCTGAGGACAGAAAGCAAAATCAGTGTCCAGTCCATCTGGAGATATCTCTCAAGGGAACCAATCAACTCTGATGGGAATTCCTTTCAAAACAAAACAGAAAGCACACATTACCTAATGAGAACTTCATGTCTGGTAATTTTCCACTAGAGAGAAATATCTATCATGAACACATTTTGGATTCTGTTCTGTTACCACCTTTAACTTCTTAAAAGAATAGAGCACCAGACAGTGTTCATGTATGGGATGTAATCAGCACTGCTGTGTTGCCATGCTTTTGTAGAGATGGAAGACTGAGCATCATGTGATTACACAGACTGTCAAGCCCCTGTAACTTAGTTTAAGATCTGATGACTGGTCCTTACTATGAATTGGTGAGATACTTGGAGGGAGGAGAGTATTAAACACCAAAATGTTAATGTTCAGTGTCTGCTTCTGGGTTGTGAGATACTTGATCATCTGCATTCTTTTGTGTTCACCTTCATTTTCCAAACTACATAGAACATTCATCTACTATTTTGATAATAAAATTATTTTTAAAATACCTTTGAGCCAGCAGGAATAGTGATTCAGGCCTCAAATCCCAGCCCTTGGAAGACGGTGGCAATCAGATTAGTTCATGTTCTGGGCCAACCTGAGCTATACAGTAAGTTCTAGGACAGCAAGCTACCCAACAAGGCTCTGTCTCTAAAACAAAAACTAAAACAGAAACCAAACCCATACACACACACACACACCACACACACACACACACACACCCTAGAGGTCAACCTAGGTGTCTTCCTCAGGAGCCATCCATCTTTTCTAAACTTGTACTTTAAAACAGCTTTTCCTGCATGTATGTATGTCCATCACGTGACAGCCTGGTACCCTCAGAGGCCAGAAGAGGGAGCTGGGTCCCCTAGAATTAGAGTTATAGAAAGTTGTGAGCTGCCATTTGGGTGCTGGGAACTGAACCTGGGTTCTCTGAAAAAGAAGCCAATGCTTTTCATTGCTGAGGTATCTCTCTAGCCCACACTGTACTTTTTGAAACAATGTTTAATTGGTCTGGAGCTCACCAATTAGGACAGGCTACATAGCCAACATGCACCAAGAATCCACCTGTCTGCATATCTCAACACTGAAATTACAAGCTTTTTTATATGAGTTTGGAGGGACGACTAAACTTAGGACTTCAGGCTGGTAGCAAGCACTTTTCTAACTAAGGTATCTACCAGCTCTATATTGTATATTTCTGTTACAATGATTTGTACTAATTCATGCTTTTCTGAAAGCATATGTTCTTTACAAACAATTGGAGAGAAATCTAATATACCATCTACATTAACAGACATTATAAAAAATCGAGAGTACTTAAAAAGTGGTGAGGAAAAAAGAATATTTTAATACTATTAATTATCTACAGAAAAGCTTTCATATACTCCAGATTAAAAATACAATCCCAGGCCAAAATAAGCTTCCTTTCATAAAGAATGTATGTTTTCCTCTCCTTTCCCTTTAATCAAACAGAAATAAGAATAAACATGTCTTACCTGGCAAAGAACATTTCAGAAAAACATACAGCATCTTAATCTTCAGACCTTGTCTTCAAAACACACTCTCTCTCTCTCTCTCTCTCTCTCTCTCTCTCTCTCTCTCTCTCTCTCACACACACACACACACACACACACACACACACACACACACGAAAAACTGTGTCTTCAAGATCTACCCAAGAGGGTAGGGAGAGAAGAAACTTTTTGCTGAGCCAAAGGCCATAGCCATTAGGGATCCATGGCCTCCTAGATACTGTTTTGCAGACTTGTAGCCCAGTTCCTACATCTTTTCCCATGCTCTACAAAAGTGACAAGGCCTAACGAAACTGTGCATTTGCATGAGGAATAAAGAGCTCTTTTAAAAATTAGTATACTTTATCCTTTCATTACTAACACTACTTTCCTCTAAATTCTGGTAGAAAAAAAAATTAAGCACAGGACAAAGAGCTTGTCAAAGTCACACGTGTGCTGTAAAGGTCTTTTATCTTCCGAGTACAGCATATATATTACTATAATGTATGCATCATTCTGGGGTTTAGTAACTAATTTTTATTCAAATTTAAGTCATTCAAACCTTTATAATGGCTCAGCACTTACTTCCAAGCATGATGATCTGACTTCGGTTCCAGAGCCACACGACAGAAGAGAGAATGGGCTCTTACAAAGTATTCTCTGACCTCCATGTGCACATACATGTGCTCTCAGACATAGACACACACACAATTTTTTAATTTTAAATTTAAGCCATGCAATGCTACCAGAATATCTTCAAATCCCAGCAGAATATATTCAAGAACAATTTACCAAATCCAAGTAATAATGCAAAGCAATCTCAGAGTAGCTGTGAATGGAGAACATTAATGACATAAATGCTTCCTGGGTGAAAAGAACAGTTCATGAAGCGATATAAATATATGCGTTTTTCACATACCATAACCTAAACCGATTAAAGGTTTGTTTCTAGCAAGTGCTCATTACAGCCTGCGTTAATACATAAATCCCATCAGTCAGAGTCTTCTATAAAAACAGATGTTAGAATAAGCAATTTAATAGGTCTCGATGTAAAAACATTTATTTTTTTGCCATGCAATATCAAAGAAATTTGTAACTCATACAGATTAAGCATTCCTAAAAGGAAAAGCAAGTGAACTGAACATCTACTATGTGCTCAGCATTCTGAATTGGTGTTCCCTGATAGACAGATGAGGAAGCATTATTTGGGTTCTCTGATGAAGAAGGTAAGTATGGCTAGGCACACATAGCTAACAACTAAGAACACGCAGGACCCAGGATCAGATGTTCGTTCTTTCCAGGGTAAGGGTTTTGTTTCTGCAGCAACAAAATCATCACAAAAAACTGGATTCTGACTTCATTGATATTACTAATTCATTAAAAAATTATTTGATTTCCCTTCAAAAACAGGAATAAGCAGGCAATATTTGTAACGTATCATCTGCAATGTTTAATAGTGGGCAAGCTACCTACAGGAGCCCTACAAATCCACAAAAAACATTTTAAAGAAAAGTGAGTCAAAATCTGAAGAAGCATTTCAGAAGACAGAGTTCAAATGCTCAGTAATAGAAATACTCCATCTTAGTAATCAGAAAATTACAAATAAAAAATTTTAAACAAATACTAAATGGATTCATATTTTTAAATTTTTTTAAATTTATATATGTGTATATACTGTGGCTATCTTCAGACACACCAGAAGAGGGCATCAGATCATGGTTGTGAGCTACCATGTTGCTGCTGGGAATTGAACTCAGGACCTCTGGAAGAGCAGTCAGTGCTCTTACCACTGAGCCATCTCTCCAGCCCCCTAGGATTAAGATTTTTTAAAGTTAGGAAGTGAACTTAGGTTCTAGAACAAACACATTTCCCTTCCACCCCTCAAATCACTCTGGAGACAACTTGGCACCCTCTGCCGAGGCTGATGATGACATTATATTCTGTGATCCAAAAGGACTCATTTTTTGAGCAATATGTGTATGCTGTCACATGTATACGAGGAAACAAGTACCCACACCACTCGCGGCTGCTCTCTGACTGACAGTAAGAAAGCTAGAGCCGACCTACATATTCAACTACAGGAGACTGAATGAATGAGTTGGGACTGTATAGAATACTACCAGCACTAGAAATGAGCACATTTATTTAATTTAGATGTTACTTTAAAATATAAGTCAGATAATATATAAAATATAATTTTGTTTATATAAAGTTAAAAATATACAAAAATCAAGATTTAAGAAAGCTAACCTACAAACAAGGCAATGATAAGTATATAATTGAAGATGGGACCAGAGGCGGAGCACAAGGTTCATTTTGAACTAGGTTCATTGGCCTCTGATTCTTTTAATATGTACTTGAGAAATACTGCTTATATTCACAACTCAATAATCAATACTAATTTGGGAGAAACAGCTCTAAGGGAGAAATGGAGCCAGGGTAGGACTAGATGCAGAGGCTGTAAAGGGTCTGAGTGCTTCAGGCTCCAGCTTCCCTCTCAAAGCCCTCTTCTGCTGGTGATAATTTTTAAACTTCGGAAGTCTTCTAGGAAGGAATGTAAAACACTATTGATCTAGATAGCCAAAAACAAATAGGACTCTCCAGGTTTCTTCATCTAGTGGCAGGAAACACACACATGTACACACACATAGCCAGATATTTCAGTTTTATGGTGAAGAAAGAATAAAGGAAACCATGAAATTTTAAATTCATTACCCCTCAAGTCTATATGTGTGCAAGATAGGAGGGGCAGGCCAAGTGCACATGTGGAGGCCAGAGGACAACTCTGCTGGTCTCTTCTCATTTCCTTCCACCATTACACAGCTTGGGAAATAGAATTCAGGATGTCCGGATGTTTTTGATAGTTTGGAAAAGCAGGGCAGAGTTCCTTAACCGAATGTTCAAACACGTCATGTATTTTATTTAAAAGCAGAGACTGAGCAGGAAGTTCTGGAGTGGACTCAAGAGGGTGCATTCATAACAACCTACTGAAGGATTCTGCTAATTTCCAAAGACCGTATCTGACTTTTAAAATATTTATTTTAATTATATGTATTGTGTGTGTGCTCATAAAGTCATATTCCCTGAAACTGGAGTTACAGGCAGTTGTGAGCTTCCTAGAATGGGTGCTGGAAACAAACTGAGACTGTTCTTTGTTAGAGTTGTGTACACTCTTAACTGAGCCATGACTCTAGCCCCTGAAATGATATGTTAAAATAAAAAATATGTGTCTGTCCACTTGGAATAAGTTTTAGTCAATAGTTTAAAAAAATGTTATTCCTACACTATATAAGCTTGAACGTGAATGGCATAACTACTACCAAAACACTTGGTCTTTTTGAAGAAAAGGTGCTTGGATAAAACATACAGACTGAAGCTTACAAGGAGAATCCTCAGAGCTATAGTAGTAGCATTTTTAACTGAGACACTAGCTCTTTCCTCATGGAAGGTTGGTGTGCATTCCCAATAACCTGCAGGAGAATCCAGGGCTACATAAGGAAATCCGCAGAACGTTAGAAAAGGCTCATTAAAAGGAACCGTTGTTCGGGTCATAATTAAAGCAGTATTACTACTGAGCACTAAGGTTAATAAGTTAAAAGAAATACAAGAACTTGGACTGTAAGGCTATCACTAAAAATATGCTCTTTAGTTAGGATGACAGGAAGGTCACTTAAGCCCGAGTTTGAGATCAGTGGTTCCTGTCTCAAAAACAACTAAGTAAAAATGAGGATCTTAAGATGAAAAACTTTAAATTATTTTAACAACAAAACACTCAACAGCAATTGCCCCTCATGTTTAACCAAAAAAAATTTTTTGTAGTAAAATCCTTGTCTCAAAATAGTACCTCCACATGGACCATTACACTTTCATACATGAAGACAAAAAAAAAAAAATCAAATTGTCTAGTAAATGGCAGGTCTCTGCTAAGGATGATCCAGTTCCTACATCACTGACAGACCTCTCTCTGGGCTCTTCACCAATGTGAGATGACCCAGGGACACTGCTTCTGCTGCCCAGAACTTTCCATTATGGCAGATTAAAGTTTTGGTCACTGTGGAGATACCAGGTGCTTAACCCAACAGAATTCTGCAGCTGGTGTGTAAGTTAGAACAGCTAAACCTCCTGTGACATCAGCACAGAGTATTTTTTTTTTTACAACATAGTAAATCTAAAATGTCTGCATAGTCCATGCATGAAACACTAAAAAAAAATAATAAAATCTTTATGCAGATAGCCAACACAGCTGTGAAGCTCAAATCCACAAAGTCCCATCTTCGAACAGCCCAAATAATGTACACACACACACACACACACACACACACACACACACACCACATACCACACACATCACACATATATACAACACACAAGACCACACACAAAATACAAACATACCACACACTACAGATACACTACAGGCACGCACACACATAATACATACTATAGACATATCACACTCACACACCACACACTACAGACACATCACAGGCACATCCATTACAGACACATCAGACACACATACACCACACACATATACATACTATACACATACATTACACACCACAAACACCACATACACACATCAGATAACTACACACTACAGACATAAACCACATACACCACATACCACACACACACCACATACCACACACATACATATCACACACACTATACACCACATACATACCACACACACATACCAGACACCACATACTACAGACACACCACAGACACACATCACACATACAAATATACTACACACATACACTAAAGCACACACACATACCACATATACATACCAGAGACCAAACACTATAGACATACCACAGGCACACACACCACACACACACCCCACATATATCACATACACATACCAGACACATTCCACTCAATAGTCATTCCCCACACACACCATATACCACAGATACACCGTACATAGACCACACATACTTACTACATACACTCCACACATATCACAGACATTCCACACATACGCAGACACTACACACCCCACAGTTTACAGGCTGTTCTACTCTGTACTAAGAGATTTATCAGATATTAAAAAACAAAAAACAAAAGCAGGCTCACCCCTGGCTTTGGAGAGCTGACTTTCCTTTCCAGTTAGTGTACTGAAGTCTGTCTCTCACATGTACATTTTCAGAAAGCTTGAATTGACATTTGAAATCTATCCCACATGCCACCTCATACCTCATAAATGAAATACAGAACTGGCAGCTTAATGGGGCATTTTCCTGTGTAGACACTTAAATGATCTTGAGAACCGTCTCAACAGTAGAGGCCTCAACCCTCCTCCCCAGCCACATCTATACAAATATATACACAAAAATATATATAAATACCATAAACGAAGCCAGTAACCCCATTAATCATGTCTGGAGGCTTCACCTGACTACCTGAACCTACAAGTCTGATTCTGGAGAAAACCAATTCACTATCAATCATGACACTTATCAAAACATCCTTAATAGAGAATCCAAATAAATAACTGTGCTTGCTTGCAGAAAAAGCATATTAAAAACCAGATTAAAAGAGTCTCACACAATTTTCTTTTAAAACAACTAGCTGAATCCAAAATTTAGTAAATGTTTTCAGGAGCATATGATCTAAAATGAAAAATCATTTCACTTCAAAGATGGTTTCCTAAAGGAAAAATCCATTTTCTCAGAAATGATGAAAGGAAGAGAACTAACTACAACATCATGGCTACGACAATCTAATTAATAATCACCAACTTTCCACAAATAATGGAATCAATGTCCATCTGGTTTGTGGCTATGGTTAATGGGCAATGCACAGAAAATCGGCATCACCACACCAAATGCACCATTGCCTGGGGTGTTCTTCTGCAGCCCCTCCCTCCCGTGCTGTCCCTCCTTAGCATCAGGCTCCCTTCTGCATCAGCAGGCCAGCAGCTTTTGCCTGCATCACTGCTGCAGGGTGCGCCTAGGTGCCCACACCCACCGGGAGGGGCCGGAGAGGTCACTCCCAAAGTGAAGGCTGCCCCAAAGGCTGCCCCCCTCGCATACCTAGGGTGACCTGCTCCTCGCGACTCTACAACACTCTGACTCTAGTCTCTCCACAGCAGCACCGCAAGGTATTAGCAGCAGCTCTGGGCGCCAACAAAGCGCTGTCCTGGGCCTGGGTGGGGCCGGGCGGGGGCCGCAGGCGCCAAGAAGCTGTGCCAAGCCCGGTCGGCGAGAAGCCCGGAGACTGCGATACTGCTGCATTGTGCTGCATCACGGCGAGGGCACCGTAAGCCATCCATCTTGCCAACAACACACATCCCCGCCCCAAAAGCCCGCATCGAATCCATCTTCTCTTCTGCTGAAGCACTCCCACACATCCCTTTCCTCACTAAGTGCCCCGGCTGGACTGCAAAAATAAAGGGCAATGCTTTCCGTACAGCCTCCCCTCATTAGATGGTACCACCTGGCACCTCTCCTGTCACCAAAACAAAGGGAAGGCTCCCTCGGCGAGGCTACGGTGAGCCAGTGACCAGAGGGCACCCAGCCCACCTTCCCTAAGCAGGGCCCGAGGGTCCTTGCGCCCGCACGAACCTGTTGAAGACCCGGTGGCAGGACGCTAGGGCAGGCGCCCCACCCCAGGGCGGCTCCCCCAGCCCTGCGCGGGCGCGGAACTGGGCGAGGCGGGGGCGGCGGGGCTGCTGCAGAGCAGCACGGACCACGCCTGCCCGCAGCCCCACACCGTTACTCGCAGAGCCTGGAAGAGGCCCCGGGAGACCCCCCCCCCACTCGGCACGCACCCCCTTGACAGGACCCAGTGCGTCCGGGGGACAAGCGACCTCACTGCGGAGCCCGTCGCGTCCGGAGGGCCGGCTCCCCGCCCCCACGGCCTCCGGGGTGCAGGGCAGCAGCAGCGTCATGCGCCCCGGCCCGCGCCCCTCCTCCGCTCGCCCGCAGGCAGCCCCGGGTGAGTTGGCATCCTCCTGCCTCGGCCCTTGACCTACCTCCGGAGGTGGGGTGGGGGGTGGGGGCCGGGGTCCCGTCCTCCTCCCGCTCCTCGGCGGCCGGGCCGGTAGGCCGGGGAGGCGACTTCGCAGGGCTGTCGGCGGCTGGGGCCGGGGCTCACAGGACGGGACCAGTGGGCGCTGCTGCGCGGGGCTGCGCGCTCGCTCCGGGCAGAGAGGCGGCCGGGGGAGGGACTGGAGGAATCTGCAGCCTGGACGGCGACAGCTGCACAGATTCCGGGGGCTGGGCGGGCGCGGGGCGGGGAGGAGGGAGGAGAAAACGCGCGGGCGGGGGCGGGGGCGCGGGGNGGGGNGGGGAGAGGGGCGCGGGCGCGGGCAGGCTCGGCCGCGGGAGCGCGCACACGCCTCCCGCACCACTCAAGCCTCCGCGGCTTCTCCCTGTCGCGCGCCCTCCGCCCTGCGCGCAGCCCTACTGCCGGGCAGCCGCCCACCCAGAGATGGTTCGATGCGGCGGGGAACAGCGAGCGCGTGCACGCTCTCCGGAGCTCTGGCGCTTCCTCAGCCCCCGGCCTCGCACCCTGCGCCAGGGTCTGGCCTGGGCGGGGTGGGTACCGCTGCAACCGCTGCTGCGAGAGCAAAAGGACAATGGAGGCTTTTGTCCTTGCATCCAGTGAGGGCCAATTACTCGTTTAATTTGAGGCTAATTCGATTATCGCCATTGAAAAAGACAGGCTAATTTTCTCGGTTACTTGTGCAGCCTCTTCTCCCCTGCGACGTTCGCCTTTAGAAAAGGAGTTGCACCGGGAGGTTAGGGTGAGTCTTTGGTTGCTTGGTTGGAGCTCAGTGATGATGTCCAGCTTGAAGACCGATGACGGTGACCTCTACGAGAGAAGCTTTGGGCGTTGGAGCCAGTCATGTGTGTTCTTCAAACGGTTAATGTTTTCCTCCATGTGAATGCTTTTTCACTTTTCCTCTCGAAGGTAGTTGGGAACGGCCTACAAGTGGTTTATCCAATTCTTGCCTCATGGCTAAGCACAGACTCAACTTTAACCAGAGGCCAGGTGCTTTGCCCTGCTATTAGAGAGGATCCTTGAGATGACATGAACAGTGGAGTTCTACCACCTCCATTTTCTGACACTGGACATTTTCTTGAATTTATGATAATTGACCCTCACAAAGCAGCCCACTGGCTACCTCGTCAGCTCCCAGGCTATGTAGAAGTCCTGTAACTGCTCTAATGGGAGGAAAAGGATGGTGAATCATCATTCTAGGAATAGAAATGCTCTTTGGAGAACAGGGTCTGGAGAAACTATTTCCTCCCGTTTCTGTAAGATCCCCAACTGTGGGCTTTTCAAGGGAAGATGGTCCTTGACTTAAAAGGCAGTGTTCCCTGGAGATCTGCTCGCCTGCTTAGAAAGCAACCTGGGCTGATGGAAGCATATTTTAGTACTAAAATAAAACAAAATTCAATTGTCATAGCACATTGAAGATGATTATTTGTTTTAGAGCTTTACTATCAGTTTGCTTTTGATTATATGGAAAAAGACGAGGAAGGCAAGTAATTTAACATTTTCCTCAGAAGGTTCATAACAGAGCCAGAAGGTCAATTCATTCAAGGGTAGGATTCTTTGTTCTTTTGAATTTTTTTTGTTCAGTTAAAAGGTACTAAAAATATTTGTTGACCTGAATCAAACAAAATCTACATGGGAGCTGCTACCCTTATTGGTAATGAAGGAAACCCACTAGAAATGAAAGTTGCTTCCCTTTCGAGGGTCAGTGGGGGGGGGGGTATGTCTCTGGTATCAACCTACCCACACTGTTAATAGATCACCAATCTAAACCACATCAATACTGAGGAATGCCTCACTTTAAATTCTTCCAAAGCTCTAGCTGGGCTGTGAAATGGTAACACCTCAACGCTTCCTACATCACAGATAACAGGTACTTAAATCTTCCCTGATGGCTGACTCATCTCCCCCATTCCACTCCCACTTAAGTCTTTTTTTTTTTTCTTCAAAAAGGAGTCCCCCCCCCCATGGGTAATTAGTTCAAAAAAGATGTGAAAGGCAAAGATTCAGAGGTTTAGCATAAATACTTACCTCACCACTTCAAACTCCTATCTTTTGATAGAAAATAAAAATCACCCAGAAGAGACCAGTTCTAAACCTAGAGATATTATTTGAAAGGTATCTCTTTAAAAGGCAAATATTTGGAACAAAAACTTAAACTTAGTGACAGTGACAACTCAGAATTATCTTCAAATATCTCAGAAGCAGTTCTGTAGAATTTTATCTTTACTTTAGAATCAAGGTTGATTTAAAGTAACCTAGAATTTCTCATTATCATGTCTGTAACATACTACTTTCCATTAAGAAAAACCAGAAACCTATAATTATATTTGGCTTTGTCTTCCAGAGAAACAATGTAGGGTTTCTTTTTGCTTTTTTGAGACGGGATTTCACTTTATTGCAAGGCTCATCTTAAACTCACACCAGTGTACCCATATCAGCCTCTTGAGTGATGGGCTTCCAAGGCATGCACCATGATGCCCACTAGAAATATTTTGTTATGAAAATGTTGTGAGGGGTTGGTAATTTAGGTCAGCATCGAAGTTTGATATTTAGCAGGGGTGGGAGACACTCAAAATCATGAAAGCTTTGCAGATATAAATTGTCATTTTAACTTTCCATTTAAAATATGGAGGGAAATGTTCTTAACATGTATCAGTAACTGTCATCTGTGTTATGATGCTATAATACAAAATTCCCAAATCTTAGCATAACATAGCAGGTCCCTAACTCAACAAAGGTTAATATATTGCTTTGTAAAATCAGCTCTGGATTAAATAGGCTTTCTGGGGAAGCTATCTTCCCTGTACCAGCTCAGCATTCCAGGATATGTTAATGTTAGGGTACCTCCATGTCAATGAGTGGTTCCACTCCCTCGTGAGGGAAGCCTGTGATAGAGGGTTAGGTATCAGCAACTAACAAATGACACTTGGTCTCTTTCTCCCCATTTTATGCCAAAGTAAGTCCTATGACTCTACCCGAAGCCAGATCTGTGTGAACGAGAAGACTGTCTACTACCACCCATTTGATTTGGAAAAGAACGAATGATACCCTAGTCTCCTCTTTGTTATATATTAGCCCAAGTAGAACCTATTGTTTATTTTATTTTATTTTATTTTATTTTTTTATTTTTTTTTTATTATTATTTTCTTTATTTACATTTCAAATGCTATCCCGAAAGATTCCCATACCCCTCCCCCCACCTCTGTTCCCCTACCCACCCA
>NC_034602.1:699253-707146 GCF_900095145.1 Mus pahari | reverse complement strand
GGCAAGGTGTTGGGTGCTGGGTCAGCCTGTGGACAGCCGCCAGGCGAACACCCCTCCTGGGCAGGAGAGGCGCAGGACGATCGGGTCCAGCTGCGGGTCTCCTCTCGAACCTATTGTTTATTATACTGACCATAGCCTTAAACTTTAAAATCAAAACATATTTTTAGGGAGGCAGAGGCAGATGGATTTCTGAGTTCAAAGCCAGTCCGGTCTACAGAGTGAGTTCCAGGACAGCCAGGGCTATATAGAGAAACCCTGTCTCGAAAAACAAAACAAAACAAAACAAAAACCAAAACAAAACAACAACAACAACAACAACAACAACAACAACATGTTTTTAACCCTGAATGGACTTTCGTAATTTTTATTCTTGATTTTTTTGTAATTTTTATTCTTAATCATGCCCTCTTTTTGACCCATATCAAGAGTTGGAGGTTTTCTTATCATCAGAATGTTTCAGTCAAGTGTGGTAGTGTGAGCATATATTCCAGCACATGGGACTTAGAGGCAGGAGCATTAGGAGTACAAGGGTATTCTCTGCTACTTAGCAAGTTTGAGGCCAGCCTGAGCTACACGAAACCATGTCTCAAAAAAATTTTAATTTTATATTGAACAGAAAAAAAAACCGTAAAGACATATATTCAACCAACTATCATGAATGAATACTTTTTGGCACTAAATGCACTATTCCTAACATAAAGTAATTTACTCTTTGATTAATTCAGTAAATATATTCCTAGAAGAATATGATATATGTTCTAAAAGAGAGCAGTGGGCAGTTTGTTTGTTTGTTTAAATCATTCTTCCCTGAATTTTCCATTTTAGAGGGTAAAAATATTATCTTGTGATATGGCAATATAATCATAAAGAAATAATATTTAGAACTCCTTTTTCTTTTCTTTCTCCCCTCCCCCCCTTATTGTTTGTTTTTTGTTTTTAGAGACAGGGTTTCTCTGTGTAGCCTTGGATGTCCTGGGACTTGTTCTATAGACCAGAATTTCCTTGAACTCAGAGAGATCATCCTGCCTCTGCCTCTAGAGTGCTGGGATTATAGGCATGTGCTACTACCACCTGGCAAAAACCTTAGAACTCTTTAAAGTAACAAAATCCCAACTCAAAATGGGCAAAGGACCTGAATATATCATTCACCAATGATACCTAAGTGTCCAGCAAGCTCCTGAGAATACGCTCAACTTAAATGATAATTAAACCAAGAGAAACTATCTCATATGCACTAAGGTACCTATAATTAAAACAAACAAAAAGAAAATAACAAACGTTGATGAGAACTGAGAAATCGATGGTAGAAACAAAAACAATAATGCAGCTCCTGTGGGGAAAAAAATCTAGCAGGCTCCCCAAAAGTCACTTACTGCATGACTGCAATCTCAAAGAATTAAAAGCAGGTATTTAAGGAAATACTGTACCTGATCTTATGAGCAAGTGGTATTATTCATGATAGCCAAAAGTTAGAGACATCCCAAAAGCCCATCAGGGAATGAGTAAAGAAAATGTGCTGTATGTACAGTGATAAACGCTGTAATAAATGGGGGACTGATGATGTGTGCTATGATGCAGATGATCCTAGGGAAGGTTAGGGGAGAGACCTAAATAAAATGTCCACATTATGTTATTTGATTTACATGAAATATCCCAAATAGGTAAATCTCTGAAGATGGAAAGCATATTGGTGGGTGTAGGAAGTAGAAGAGGCAGGAAAAATATGGGAAAAACTGCAGAATGGATATGGGTTTAGGGTCACTTTGGAGTTATGAAAATATTTTTGAGGTAAATAAAGATGGTGGTTTCATAGACTACTTACGAAACACTGCTGAATGCTCTCTTCCACCAGGAGTGGTGGTGTACACTTGTAAACCTAGTACTGAGAGGCAGAGCAGGGTATCAAGAGTGTGTTCAAGGACAGCATGAGCTATACAATGATATCCCCCTCCCCCCAAAAGCAAATAGACAGACATTAAAAATAAGTACGAAGTAAGATGGTGATTTTTGTTTTATGCATGTTATTTACAGTTTTAAATTTATTTCAAAAGTAAACCACTTAAAATTAAATCAGTTAAAATTAAAAATAAAAATTAAAGCCATTTAAAAGCAAAGTCATTTAAAATTCCTTATTTTGTATCATTATCCAGTAATTCCCTAGCTGCTAGAAAGGCTTTTTTAGGCTTTTCAGATTTGCCTGAATACTCCTCTTGAGAAAGGATTTATCAGTTTATCTCCCAGATACATGCTGACCAATTTCACATGCATATTATTGAAATAAAGAAATATAATAATAGTGATTCTGAGTTTCTAATTGTTGGGATGAAGCTAACAAGGATGGTTTCCTGGAATCCTTCTCAATTGGAGAAGCAGGTAAGGATGAAAAAGAGAAAAGCTTCAGGCACCAGGACTCAGCCCTGGTGACAACATGGCTGTGAAGCACTTCAAATGTGGCTAGAGCAACAGGAACCTGACTTTAATCTCACTTAGTCTTTTGTTGTTGGTGGTGGTTTTTTGTTTTTTTGTTTGTTTGTTTGTTTGTTTTGTTTTTTCGAGAGAGGGTTTCTCTGTGTAGCCCTGGCTGTCCTGGAACTCACTCTGTAGACCAGGCTGGCCTCGAACTCAGAAATCCGCCTGCCTCTGCCTCCCAAGTGCTGGGATTAAAGGCGTGTGCCACCACACCTAGCCTTCACTTAGTTTTAATGAACTAAATTTTAAATTTAGCACTTACAAAGTATTTCCCTAACACAAGTCCTGGATTTGATCTCAGAATAACAAAGCTTAGAAAGAAAAAAGTGACTCTTTTATATTTAAAATTTGAATTTTGATTTGTTACTAGTAAATTTTTCAAAAACAATCTATTCAGTAAACTATTAATTCTATGTTAGAGTTCAAAGTCTTCTTAGTTAAAAAAAAAAGAACTAAAACCTCTCTCATGTTTTGTTTGTGTGTTTGCTTATTGAGACAGGGTTTCTCTCTATAAGAGCTCTGACTGTTTTGAAACTTCACTTTGTAGACCAAACTGGCTTAGAACTTACAGAGAGCCATTTACCTCTGCCTCCTGAGTGCTGGGATCAAAGGCATGTGCCACCACACCACGCTCACCATTTTTTTAAATTATATTTTGTGTATGTGTAAGGGTCTATTCTGTGAATTCTGGAGACCAAACTTGGGTCATAATTCTTGGCAGAGAGCACACTCAGCAGCTGAGCCATCTAGTCCTCAGGTCATAAAATGTAGATATGTTGATATGACACTACTGATAACTATAATAAGATCTATTTTTAAAAATTAACATTACCTTTTTAAGTTTGAAAATTCAAGCATATATATATATTTGGTTTTTCGAGACAGGGTTTCTCTGTATAGTCCTGGCTGTCCTGGAACTCACTTTGTAGACCAGGCTGGCCTCAAACTCAGAAATCCGCCTGCCTCTGCCTCCCGAGTGCTGGGATTAAAGGCGTGCGCCACCACGCCCGGCTTGCAGCTTTTCCATTGTATATTTTAAGTCACATATGCGACTTGAACAGTACTGTTGTAGACATTGTCAAATGAGATCTTCAGTAATTAAAGCTTCAGGCTCAGAAAAACTGAACAAAAGCAACTAAAATTTGGGACATGATATAAAGTAATAACTCCAAATAAAGATCAGATGTCTAAATCCAGTTCTTCTACATATCCACCAGTCTAGGGCAACTCATGATGCTTTTTTCTTTGAGCAGAGGCATAGTGTCACTCTCTGGAAGTCTACATAAAAGTTTTGGCAATGACAGAGCCCCATTGCTTCCTGATAAACCTCTGTTCAGCCTTCCCCAAATTTCATACAATTTGTTGACCTATGTAAAGTATTCATGCCTCAAATTCATTAAGGGAATTGCACAGATCCAAAGAGAATGGGGGTGTGTGTGGCATGGACATCGCTCCGCAGACAGCAGGCAATGGCCATGGCGGCTTGCTGGAGTCTACTCTATCCCTGGCAGTGGTTCTCAGCCTTCCCAGTGCTGCCACCCTCTAATACAGCTCCTCATGTTGCGGTGGCCCCAATCATAAAATTATTTTCATTGCTACTTCATAACTTTAATTCTGCTATGGATATGAATCACAATGTAAATATCTGATATGCAGGATATCTGATATTCGACCCCCAAAGAGGTCACAACCCACAGGTTGAGAACCTCTGATTTATATTGAGACCTTAAATACTGATTTGCTCCCTAAATAACGCCCTTGAATTGGGATATCCTAATTTTCATCCTACACTTTCAGATATGGATTTCGATACATGGTCACAGCATAAATGATGTCTTTCTGTTGGAAGATAAATGGACCCCTACCCCGACCACCCAACTTGTTTCTTCTGGTTTAAGGGCTATTTCTCCTGAGTTCCTCCTTTTACCCATAGATCAGAGCAAGCACAAGCTCGATTCCCCCTCTTACTCTGTCTTAGGCACAGTGAGGTTTTGTGTATCCCAAACCAACTTGAGTTTGGGATCTTCCTAAGGCAGTCTTCTGATTGTTGGGATTGCAAGCATTCATGTCACTACACTCCACAGGTGGTATCCAGAAGTTTGAAATAGGGAATAAGATCTGAGACATTTTACTCATTAGCCATTGATATAAACATATATAATTTTAAGAGGTGGTCAAGGACACCCTTTACCCTCAACTAACACAGTTACAATAAAATTGTAAAAAGAGGTTTTTTAGATGAAGGCTGTAGGAATGGAAAAGTTTTAAGCACCTGAATTCTTAAATGCTTGTTTCAAACAACCCAACTTGAAAGTCATCCATTCGTTAGTAAGTGCTGCCAATGTGGAATAAGAAAATAAAAGGAAGAAAACTTTTAAATAGAAAATCCCCTGGGTTCAGTGACCAGACCAGATTGTTTTCTGAAGGGGACAGGAGGTGGAGGTGGGGTGGGGGAAGTGTTTGTTTTTATGAGGACTGCTTTGAAGAGCTCTTCTAAAGCATTCCCAGCAGTGGCCAAGCAGGAGTTCTGGGTAAACACAAGCTTGTCTCAGCTGCAGAGACATTTACACTTTCCCAATCTCTCTGAAAACATGAAGCTGAGAAATAGTCCGTACAAGGGATCTCAAATTGCTGTGGAATGTAAAATAGGAAATGCACACCGCCCCCCCATCCCCCCACATTTCAAGTTTGAAAGAAGCCTGGGATTTCCCTCGTTGGGTGGGAAGACTGTGTCTGAGGTGAAGACTCCGTGGACAGAGAGTTGTTCACAAGCCTTTTCCTGATTGGTCCTAGGTATTGATGTAGGCTATATCAGCTTTACCCATCACTAGGAGTGGAATCAAAGTGTTCTGTACTCAATTTATTTGCCCTCTGTGAGATTTGAGATTTATCTCAGCTACTTGGTCTGTCCTCATGAACTTAATCCTCCCTGATCTTCACAAGGAATATGGTTGCTGACATTGCTCCAAGCCTTCCTTCCCTGGTGACAATGGCCCAAGACCTCCAAACCACCCAAATCGCGTGGTACGAACTGAAGAATCCAGTCTCCAAGAATGCCTTACAGGCCAAAGTTCCTAACAACAACTCGGCCTTTGGAATTTGTACCCTAGTACAGTGATAATGAATCCATCACTCCCTAGTTCTCCATTCCCACCCCAAACTACAATCCAGAAAAATAAGCATCTATTTTATTGAACATGTTCATTGCCACAATCACAAATTTTTCTTTCAATTGTAGATTTTTGTTTGGATAGGCAATCCTTTCACTTTATCAAGCAGGGCTAGGGAGGTGGGCAGTACTCAAGTTCTTCCTGTGCAACAAGAGGACTTGAGTTTGAACCCCCAGAACTCCTGTAAAGTCAAGCATGGGAAGAGATATCGGTAATTCCAGTGTTCTACAGAGAGATGGGAGGTGGAGACAGGAGAGTACTGGGAGCTTCTGGGCCAACTTGGCTTACCCAGAAGCAAACAACAATGGGACCCTATTTCATACAAGGTAGAACGAAGGTGAGGACTGATCCCCAGGTTCTCCTCTAACCTCCATAAACAAGCTATAGCATATGTGCACATGCATGAACACACACGGATAGAGAGACACAAACCAGGACACAGGGAGATGGCTCCATGGGTAAAGTATTTGTCACACAAGTACGAAGACCTGAGTCTGGATTCCCAACACCCATGTACAAGCCAGGCATGGCAGTGAGTGCCTGTGACCTCAGTACTGTGAGATAATGGTAGAGATGGAGGGTGGGGGATATAGACAGATCCCAGGAGCTCACTAGCTAGTTAATATGTCTGCAATGAGAAGCTCCAGGTTCAAGGAGAGACTCTGTCACCCCAAAATACAGTGGTAAGCAATAGAGGCAGACATTGTCCTGTTGTGGACTCCACATGCACATGCATAAGTAAGCATACCTACAGTCATTTGTGCACACATATGAGTACAACACACACATCAAAATGATAATAAAGTTATGTAGATATGGACTCTGAACTGGTAAGGGTCAGTGCTGTGCAACTGTGCAAGTCTGACAATTTGAGTTCAATCATCAGAATGTACATATGTACAAGGTGCAAGGAGAGAAGCAGTGCCACAAGTTATCCTTTCACCTCAACATACACACCATGGGATGCATGTCCACTCTGCCACCACCACCACACATCATACACACACACACACACACATAATAAAAAATTAAAATAAAAAAATAGGCACCTGTATTTACTTCATCCAACTCCATTTCCGTTCACTTCATACCCCTCCTACTCCATATAAGAAACCACATTTAAAGCCATGTTAAAAATGTTTAAAACCACACTGTAAGTAGTTGACGTACTACTCCTCCACAGCAACAATCCAGTGTTTCTTTAGGCGTATATACACAGAGCCAGATGCAGTGCTTACTACTTTCCCTTACTTCTTACTCCAGCAGTAGCAGGCCGCGAAGTTTGTTGACTCTTGCTGTTTTTACTTATGGCATCCCAGGGAGATTTTTGTCAGATCCTTTATCTTTTCTTTATCATTGTAGCTGTGTAGTGTCCCATGATATGTCACATTTATTTCTTTGAAGTTTTCAGACTTTTACTTTTATGAACAGCTCAGTGAAAGGTTTCTGAGCAGAGACTTTTGTGTTCAGACCGTTCCTTTTAGTCACTTGGGCTGGAGTCTACAATAGATGTACATAATGGTAGAGATGGATGTGCCTACAGAGATGTCCATGTAATTGCTTTGAGAAACAGAAAGCCTAATTACCAGCATGGCATGATAACTTTAAAGGTGCAGCAGAGGCACACATGTCCTGGTGGTAACCAACAGCTCTCTTCATTGGGTTTAAGATCCACTAAAAAAAAGACCATGCTTGGTAGTGAAGTCATGGTTACTGAAGGAGAGTCAGTAGCTACTAACTTATTAAATCAACATAATCTCTGGCAACAATCCATAAACATTTGCCCTTACACATACAAATAAGTGTAGTCATCACTCCTCACCAAAGAAATGTATCTTTGTAACAGATGAAGCTCACTACAGAAAAGGACAACTGATCAAAATGTGAAGCCCACTGTAAAACACTCCTGCAGCTAAAGCTCAGTGAACATTGCAGAAGAGAGAGCAGAAAGATTGACAGAGGATCAGGAAATTTTCTATAAGACTGCCTTCTAGAAATCAGAAACTATACCCATAAAGTCTCACCCATTTGACTGCTAAATAAGGATTACACTAATGAACATGCCAAATTCTACAGAGCAAAGACCATGAGACCTCAACCCTATTCAAAGAATTGTGGACAACTGAGGAGAGTTGGGAATAAGAGAGGTGGTCTTTTGAAGTCCTAGCCAGAGCAATCCGACAACAAAAGGAGATCAAGGGGATACAAATTGGTAAGGAAGAAGTCAAATTATCGTTATTTGCAGATGATATGA
>NC_034602.1:684844-699031 GCF_900095145.1 Mus pahari | reverse complement strand
AAAAAAAAAAAAAAAAAAAAAAAAAAAAATTCAAGGTTAATCTGAAATACACAATGAGGTTGAGGCCAGCCTGAGTGAATCCATCTTAAAAAGCTTATGAGCAGAGGAGCAAAGCAGTATGTATAATATAAAAGTAGACGGGGGAACCATAGGAAAGGAGACAGGGAAGGGGGTCTAAAGGAAGAGGGAGGGGTAACAAGAGAGGGTAATAGACAAGAAACAAATGAACAAAAACCAAAATATGGCATGTTTTCTTTTCTCCCTGGGTTATGGTTCAAATCTATATGTAAATAAGCATGTGTGAGCATACCCATATGTATATATGGCATGAAAGCATAAGGAGACTATGGGGAGAGGAAGAGAGAGTAAGGACGATGAAGAAGAGGCAGGGACTGAACATCAGTGAAGGAAATGGCATTATCAATCTCATAACTTTGTATGTATGTTTAAAAAGTCATTAAAAGAATCAACTAAGAGGTAAATGTTTCATCTCTCATTTCTAAATTAGCTTACCCCAATCTCTTCTTCCTCTTTGTTCTAGATGATTCAGGAAGGGTGCTCCTCTGGGAAAGCCCCACCAGGCAAAGCTGGAGAATGGCCGGAAGGGCGTGTCCTGCCCACCTTCATGCGGGTTCACTCATTGCAATCAGCAAATGCCCAATACAGAAGATGCCAGAATCTTTCTTTTTTCCTGCGGCTGCACTCCACCTTCCATATCTCAGGAAAGTGGTCTTGGTTTGGTTTTGGTCTGGGTCTTTTTATATGTTCATGTGATTTTTTTCTTTCTTTGGTTTTGTTGTTGTTGTTTTAATACCAAAATGGAAAGACTTAATTGGTTTCCAGAGTAGGAAACACCCAATTTCTGCTCTAGTTTTTGTCTTTTTCATATCCTGAGGTTAATCATGTTGAAGGCACAAAAACCAGATATAGGGCACATCAGCCTCCTCAAAGCCCATTAACTTATTTTTACATGGACTTAGCTTCTGATTAGCTGCTAGTTAACATGCAATCCAAAGCTGCGGTCTTACCCCTATGAAAGAGTGTCTGCAAAGAATGCCTTCTTCATCTCTGACTGGAAGTCCCCATGAATAGAAACTTACATATATGCTTCAGCTGAACCAAATAAAACTTTTATCAAAAAGTTTTATCAAAAAAAAAAAAAAACCTTTAACACATGAGAATGATACACTTTAGCTATAATGTCTGCCCATGAAAAGCCATTTTAAAGCAGGTGTTGTTACATTTGATAAATTGAGTGGATTCTCTATTTCAACTGCAGGGGTATGTTCTGAAATTTTGGATATTTGGAAGGACCTCAGGAATGGCCAGAAATGCTTCTGGTGGTGGTTTAATTTTGACAGATTGATCTGATTGTAAAGGAATAATGCTACTAATACCCCCTTTCATTTAGAGACATCTTAGGCACAGCTCCAAACTTTGAAAACCACGTAAGACCACTCATAGAAGAATGACTTCACAGTTTAGGAGATGTTTGATGGTGATTTCTTCAGATAACTGCATTGGCTGGTGGGTGTTTTCCTAGCAGAGTTTTTGCACTACTTTGCTGCTGATTTTATTATTAACTTTAATTCACACAATCATGTGAATGAATGATGAACCTTCTCTTTATCAACTGTTTAATTTTGGAATGTATGGTATCATCAGTTCTTTTATGCCATATATATACCCAAAAGGAACATACAAATAAAAAGTATCTTTTCATTTAAAATCTTTCTCAGGACATAATGAACAATATATAGCAACTCAAATATTGATGTGCTGATTGAAACTCAGAAGTGTTCAGAAAGACCATGCAGAGTGTTAATTGCAAAATATACATCTGTATTAATTTAACCACTTAACTACTTATAAATATCTCCTTTCTGTAACACACTCTCTAATCTATATAAAACTTGGGAGTGTTCCTCAAGCAAAAAGTTTCCCATCTCAGAAAACATGAGAATTGCAGTTCTGTGGTTTCTTAAGTAGAAGTAGATAGAAGTAGATAGAAATTCTGTGTTTGAATGTGGGTTGAAGGACATTTAAAACTGAATTGTAACCCTAGCAACACCCTCCCTATGAGCTCAGGCATTTGAATTCAGCTCTTGTGCTTCTTTATCCACCAACTTCTAGTCTAGACTGTCCCAAGCCTTGGGTATTCTGCAAAGTAATCAGGAAGAAAACCTTGAGGACATGGGAGTGGGGGAGGCGAGTACCTGGTTAGGACAGAGCTTCTGCACAAACTTTGCACTGGCTTTTATTGGTGGTGTTTCATGTTCTGGATCATTTCTCGTGTGTTTAAACATTTTCTTCAGCCTCCTGGAAACCTGAAGTCTCCATGGAACATTGCACAAAGGGTCATCAGCACTGCAGTTTACCAAAATAACTGGGGCCTATTTATAAACCACAGGAAACTGACTAAATAATTTGAAATATGGAAAACACTGTCGATCATCCATGTTTTCTCTATCTACTGTTTCCCAAGCTGGCCTGGGGCATCCATGAGTTTCTACACCTCTACTCATATGGTTCCTGAGATGCCGTTCCTGTTTCTTCAAATCCTCTTCTCCTTAAGACTTGGAGTCCCTGTTTTGAGAGTGAAAGTTAAAACTTCTGCACCTTTTGGCAGCCACTCCCCTCTCCCAATTTAGGGATCTCTCTTCTCTCTTCCTGCTCCTTCTTCCTTTCTCTCCTCTACCTCTATCTCTCTCCTGTGTGTCTTCTCTCCTCTCTTTCCTCTTCTCTCCCATGTCCTCTCTTTCTCTCATCTCTCTTTCTCTTCTCTTCTCCTGTCTCTTCTCCAACTCTCTCTCCTCTGTGTCCTCTCTTCTCTCTTTCTCCTGTCTCCTTTCTCTCCTCTTTCCTCTACTCTCCTGTATTCCCTCTCCCCTGTCTCTTCTCTCTTCTCTCCTCCTGTCTCTCACTCTCTTCTTTCTCTCCCCCCCTTCTTCTCCCTCACCTCTCCTTTCTCTCCTCCCCTTTCCCTCTCTTCTCTACCCCTCCGTCTAAACAATGACTCACTTTCAATCTGTAACACATCACTGAACCCTTGTGAACCCTGCCTTACACTGTTTTGCCCTTTTGGTTCTTCATAAAGCTGGATTTCCTCTGGAGTTTCTAAAGTCTCCAAAACTCCTTGAGGAAGTGTCCTGCATGATAAGCAGAGTGAAGCACATTCACAACTCTGGTCATTTGCTGACAAAGGATGGCAGTTTTCAAATGGTCTATAGGTAAATAAGATCACAGAGAACCAGTATGTAACATAGACCATAGCTTGAGTCATTGTGGTTGAGTTTTGGGTTAGACACAGTGGCATTGTAAGCTGGACCCTACTCTTCTCTCTGAGGAGGCTCTGAAGCACCCTTGGAGTTCATCCTTTCTCTCCTACCCTCTTGCCAGCCAATGTTCTTAGGTTTCTTACCTGGAACATAACCAATACCTAAGTTTATTAGGTTTCTGTTGCTAAAAAGTAACTGAGATAAACTTCTTAAAAGGTGAACATTTTTATTTCAGCTCACAGTTCCAGGGATTTCAACCCATGATGAGTAGGCTCCCTTATTCTGAGGCCAATGGTAAGAGATCATGGTGTGGGGGCATGTGATGGAACAAAGCTGCTTACCTCATAGTAGCTGGAACACAGAGGAGGGTCTGGGATCCCAGTATCTCCTTCAATGTCACATGACCTAACTTCTTTCCATTAGGTCCCATCCCTTAAAGACTCTATAGCTCCCCAGGTTGGTGACCAAGCCTTTTTCAAATAGTCTTTGAAGGACATTCCAGAGTCAAACTAGCACTAAGTTTCTGCACTTGATTCCCTTGAGACTTGAGCATTAATGTGTCTGAGCTGAGCTAATATTATGACCCCTCCTCCAAATCTAAGCATCCTGACTTCACCCAGGAATCCTCAACCAATTAGAATTCTGTTTGTTTCATTTTGGAACCATTGTTTTAATTGAATCTCTCTTACTTTACTGCTGCAGCATAGAAAGATGCATAGATGATGAAAAGTCCTAAAATGTCTCTGATACTATTTCCAATTAACAAATTTTTTCTGACAAGGAAGTTAATTGCAAGGAAGCAGAGTTTCTACTGCTGTTATAAACATGACCAAAAGCAATGTGGACAGGAAAAGGTTTATTTCATCTTACACCTCAGGTAACAGTCCATCACTGAGGGAAATCAGGGCAGGAACTTAAGCAGAGGCCATGGGGAATGCTGCATACTATTTTGCTCCCCATGGTTTGCCCAGCCTGTTTTCTTATAACATCCAAGACTACCTGCATAGGGGTAGCACTGCCCACAGTACACTGGTCACTCCTTTGGCTCATTAGTCAAGAAAATGCCCCCAGCCAGGTGTGGTGGTGCACACCTTTAATCCCAGCACTTGGGAGGCAGAGGCAGGCAGATTTCTGAGTTCGAGGCCAGCCTGGTCTACAGAGTGAGTTCCTGGACAGCCAGGGCTATACAGAGAAACCCTGTCTCGAAAAACCAAAAAAAAAAAAAAAATGCCCCCAGCTTACCCACAAATTAGTCTGGTTGGAGCATTTATCAATTGAAGTTCCCTTTTCTCAAATGATTCTAGCTTGTTCAAATTGACAAAACAAGCAAGCAAGCAAGCAACCTAACCAGGATGCACATCCACTCAGCATCACGAACAGAATGAATTGATTGATTTAATCTATTCCCCATCATTCTACCAGAAAGAATAGAAATGTTTATTAAATGAATAAAGAATTTAACTTGTTTTTGTTAGTTGTGTTGTCTTAAAAAAAAGTTGGCTTTAACTCCCAGTGCTTTCTTATGTAACAAAAAAGTCAAACAAAGGACATGGCTTGGTTCTGTGTGCACTGGGCAGGGTGCCTGCATGATTACAAGTGCTGGGAGTTGGAGGCAATTTGTTCCTTGAAGATTATCATGTAATTCCTCCTCAATGCAGAAAGTGTGCAGAAAGTGACTTTCTCTGGGTAAATCAGTGTGAATTTTGGTCCATTTTTGATGTTATGCTGGGGTTAAATAAATATTAATGGCTTAATGGTAAGGATTCTGAATATGGTAGCAAGAATCCTCAGACCAATTCTTCTGATTAATAATAGATAACTCACCTAGCATGTCCATGTCTCTCTGCACATCTGTAAAATGATAGGGATTGATCCTGTAGGATTTTAACATGCCCTCCAGTTCATAACCTTCCCAGATTTTTAAGAAATTCTGGTTGGCTTTTAGACTAGTTTGAAACCTATAAACCAGACAAGTTATTCTAGAAATAAAATTGGTATCATTCAACAGTTACAGTTATAATTAGAATACTAGACTTGGTAGATAACAGTCTTTCCTGTAGATAATCCAGGTTAAATGGTATTAATATATGCTAGCAGAGGTGCAAACAGCCCAGTTAAAGGAAAATTTCCTGTATCAGTATTTCCCAAAGTTTACATCCTAGGATACTATCCTACTGCATTCATAATGCAGCTGTGTCCCACTGAAGTCCTTTATGAAATATTTGTTTGTTCTTTCTTTCCATCCCAAATGCGCGCCCCCCCCCCACTTGCCCCAGTTCCAACAATGTCTGACTGTGGATATCTACATCTGTTTCAGTCGGCTGCTGGGTAGAGCATCTAAGAGGACAGTTATGCTAGGCTCCTGTCTGCAAGCATACCAGAGTACCATTAACAGTGTCAGGGATTTGTGCTTGTCCATGGGATGTGTCTCAAGTTGGGCCAGTCATTGGTTAGCTCTTCCTTCAGTCTCTGCTCCAATCTTTGTTCCTGCATTTCTTTTAGACTGGACAAATTTTGGGTTGAAAGTTTTGTGGGTGGTTGGTGTCCTTATTGCTCCATTAGGGGTCCTGCCTGGCTACAGGAGGTTGTTTGTTTGTTTGTTTGTTTGTTTGAAAGAATGTCTCTATACATAGCCTTGGCTATCCTGGAACTCTGTATAGACAAGCTGACCTCCAACTCACAGAAATCTGCCTGCCTCTCAAGTGCTGGGATTGAAAGCATGTACCACCATGGCAGACAAATTTAAGTCGTTTAAAAAAGATTTATCATTATTTGATGTGTGCATATGTGCATGTGGGTATGTGTATGTGAGCACAGGTCCTATGGAAACCAAAAGTGTAGGATTCCTTAGAACTGGAGTTGTAGACAGCTGTATGCTATTGATGTGGGTGCTGGAAACTGAACTCCAGACTTCCTGAAGAGCATCAACTGCTCTTAGATTTTGAGCCATCTCTCTAGTCCTAGTGATAAATTTTAAAAGTCAATATTGTTTACCTGAGTGTTAAGGAGTATCATCTTTGACAAGAAAACCACATGGCAATTTTCTTAAATGGTTTATGCTGTTATTTTTAACATTGTCTTTATTTTAATTTTAATATATGATTCAATATTAAAGAAACACATAGGATATAAATGGAAGGTGCTCCAAAATAGCCAGTGCTCACACTTCAGTGTGTACACCCTTATATTTTCCCCATGTATGTAACAGAATTTAAGTTATTTCTCTATTATCTTGACTATTTGCTACTTTTAGTTGTTGCTGTATCTTGGAATACTTTCTGTAAGCAAGCAAACTCTATCATAGCCTTTTAATGGTTTGTTTTCAGTTTACTGTTAGGATTCACAAGGCAACCATGATCCATATCCACTTGTCTTTGTGTACTTGTCCCTAGCTTGCATCAGAGTAATTATGACATAGCAGTTAGTTTTAATAAATATTGATTACAAAACGTTATCAGTTAGAACCCTCATTACTATATGAAAATAACTGTTTCCTAACTAACATTTTACCTTGGCCTCTCTTCTCCTTGTCTTCTTGTTTTAATTTTTTGTTTTCTTTAACACACCTACTATGTAGCTGAGGATGATTTTGAACACCAGACCCTTCTGCCTGTACCTCCCAAGTGTCTCAAGTGCTGGGATCCCAGGCACAGGCCACTATGCCTGACTTCTTTTTCCTCTACCGTTTTTAATATTTATTTCTATTTTTGCTTAGTTTATGTGTGTGTGGTTGTGTGGATGAGTGCTTGGTCCATGGTGATTATGTGGAGGTCCTTTGCTTCCACCATGTGTGTTCTGGGAGTTGAACTCTGGCCATTAGGTGTGATGGCAAGTGCATTACCTGCTAGGCCATTTCTCAGCCTTCTTTCTACTCTTTGGACTTTGTGCCAATTGGAATTGAAAGTTACTATTATATCATCATTTGAATTTGACTTTTTTTGAACTCTGAATGAGGTGGAGTATTTTTCATACATCTATTTCTTGGTTTTGTTTGTTTGTTTGTTTCCTTTTCTGAACTACCTGTATCTTTTGTCTATTTTTCTGGAGTGTGGTATTTCCCTTATTTCCCTTAAACTTACTTTTATATTACAGAAATTATCCATTTCTTTTCTGTATG
The DNA here is from genome assembly GCF_900095145.1 of Mus pahari. Lineage (NCBI taxonomy): Eukaryota > Metazoa > Chordata > Mammalia > Rodentia > Muridae > Mus > Mus pahari. The sequence goes on along the minus strand of NC_034602.1, from coordinate 691,636 downwards.
GGCAATTATTATTTAATTGAATCCCAAACATCTTGTGAAATATGTTTTAAAGAGTATCTTGAATTTGGGAAAAACCATGTTCGGACCTGGTCTTTGAATCTTCCACGTAAGAAACAGGATCAGAGCACCTGCTGAATTTCAACCTCCTTGTAAGAGTAAAGCATGTTATGTGCATAGACACACCTTGTTCAATGCTGGTTTCTCAATGGCAGTCAGAATGTTGTGCTATAAGAGTCACAGTGAGCCCAACTTCATTATGTAAAAAATATTCCCGAAGATTCTATTGTTTTTGTGTTGTGCTCCTTTTCACAGTTTACATCTTGGCATTGCAGCTCATCTGACCAAGACCATTGACTTCGGAACTGGATACAGCTCAGCAGTTAAGAGCACCGGCTGCTCTTGCAGAGAGGACTCAGGTTCAGTTCCTAGCTCCCACAGGATGCAGTTGCAGGGGATTCTATACCCTCTTCTGGCCTCTATGGACACCAGACAAGCATGTTGTACACAGACATACATGTAGGTAAAACATTCATAAACATAAAAGAAAATGGAATAAATCTTTTTTAAAAGCATAGTTGGCTCCAGAGAGTTGTGTATTTGATTACAGTGAATAATGTTCAGCAGTTTTCTCTAGATGTTCCTTAATCATTTATCCTGGGTGACTGGATGAGCTGCTTCTGTACCTAGTATAAAAATTAAAAGATTAGCTAGCTGGATGCGCATGGCATATCATCACCAGCTTAATAGATGTTACATGATTGAGCTGTTTCAGTTCCTCTGGGTGTCACATTATTTAGCTTTCTTGCCTCCTCCGGGTGCTGTGCTCCCTCCTCAGATCCAAATGCAATGCAGTTCTTTCTTGGTGAGTATATTGACTACTCTATAGATACAAACAAGAGGAAAAGGCCTTTGACAATTTTGGTGCCCTAGAGTGGCCTTTGTAAGAAACCTTCAATACATTGTTTGCAACAACATTTTTATATGTTGCTTTAAGAGAATTACATTTCCTCAGATCTGATTTCATTTATTTTTGTGTTCCATAAAAATGCACATAAGATATCCATGCACTTATAGCAAATATAGCCAAGAGATACAAAGTGGAGAAACAAACACTATCAAGAAGAATTACAGTAAGACTCTCTGGATATAGTATAAAGTATAAAACCAAAATCACAATGGCACTAGGCAGAGAAAGGTTAAGTCCTTTTAAGCCAATGAGCTATCTCAGGTTTTTAAAGTTTGACTATCCAAGCACAAATGTATATTCAAAGGGGAAAATGTGATGTTTGTTTTTTAGGGTTTGTTTTGTTTTTAGACAGGGCCCCAAACTTACTACAAAGCCTTTGAACTACTGATCCTTTTGCCTCCACCTGCCAAGTGCTATAATTATAGGTGTGAAACACCATGTACTGATCATATACAGTATTTATAAAAGGAAATAGAAATGTCAGCTTACAACTGTTATAGCTGTGACATAATACAACAACATTAATCTTGTTCCACCATTGCTGTTCTTTCCACCCACGTGTCTCCCACTCAATCAAATAACAACACCATTGCCACTCCCAGGCTGAACTTCCCAGAGTGAAGAGTCCCCACTACAGCCTCCTGAGTGCTGTAATTATAGGGTACCTCCAGACCTAACTCCCTCTAATTTTTAACTGTTCATAGTAGATGTGTTCAAGGCTGTTAAAGAGCAAGCTAACTTGGTTGGGACAGAAGCTTCTATCTCCACTCAGTTTGTTAAGGTACAGCTAAAATATTTCAATCAGGGACAACAGGAAGTAGTTATGCAAGCAATCAAAGATACATTCAGGGTGGAATCAAAACTTTCACTTCATGGGACATAAGCTAACAGCTAACAAAACTTCTGATTTCTTCCAAGCAGAGAAGACACATCAGAGAATGTGTTTTATTGTGCCACTGATACATCGGTTAAATTGAATCTCAAGGATGAAAAACAGTGATGATCATGCAGTATCATAGCTGTCCAACAAATCTGTCTTCATAAACAGGAAGTTTAGAAAATAGTTCAGCACAGGCATGCCCAGATACATGCTTACCACATCTGTCCCACACCCTCGACTCACATACTCACCCTGTACTACCCAGCAAGCAGCATGCCAGTTGATGCACCACAAGCATATTTAACTCAAAAGCTATATGAAGGCATCTCAGGATTTTATAAATATGTGCATTTGCTGGTGATTTTGACTGAATTCTAACAATCAGACTTGATCTCCCCCTCACCACACCACACCCTACAAATACTACTGCACTTCACATTCTTTTGAGTTGAGTGCTTTTGATATGATTACTTGATTTGCTTTTCATACTTTGCAGAGGAATTTAAAAGCTGAGATGTTTGACTCTTGCAAAAACTTACCAGTCATACATAGCAACTACTTCCTTTAAGAAATATCATAAAGACATTTATGGTTTATTGCTGGGCTTGTATAGCACAGCATGAAAACCAACGTACATACTTATGTTCTATACCAAATAGGATCTTAGGAAAGATAGGTGCAGTTCACAACAGTAACACAAGCGTTGGAATGGTGCCATTCCTGTAGTGTACAAACCTATGTATACACTCAGAAGCTGCAAATTTAAAAGAGACTAGGCATCATTTCATGACTGACTCCAGAACACAAGGCTGTTGTCCATGAGAAGAGAGGACTGGAATGTAAAGGCTTCAATAGAAACAGTTGCCACTGGGATTTGATGGCTGCTGCTCATGAACTCTGGGGAGTGGCTATGCAAACAGCCCAAAATAGTGGTGCAGTGAACTTGTAGAGGAAATACCTAATATCCTACATGGAGGCCCAGGTTGGGCAGCATTTGAATGGATGTGTTCTAAGATGAGAGGGATTGGAAGACCCCCTCATTCCTTAGAATCATATCCCAACAAAAGGCCTCTCCAAATTCTGACTGCTGTTAGAAACCACACCGGGCGACTCTCTTTTTCCTTAGCTTAGAGCTTCCTTAACAAAATGTAAAACAAAAACATCTCAGAATGATGTAGCATGGCACACTCTTCTTATGTGTCCATATGACGAAGGGACAGAAAGTTTTGGAGATGAAATGTGTCTGCAAGAGCAAGATGGAGGAAGAACTTGCCCGCCGTGTGTTCTTTAGGAGACAGTGCTATTACTGTAGATGAGGATCTGGAGTTGGATGCCTGCCAGTTAGCCAGTGGCATCCTCAGGGTCCTCCTTGTGCCTCACCCTACAGGAGTGCTCTAGGGTCTAAGCTGCAGGCAGTGGCTCCAGTGGCAATGGGTGTTGCTGAGCTGAGGATGGAGCTGTTAATTCTCAGAGACAGCGTTGTGAAAGAACTGAGCTGCTTGGCAGTGGCTAGTGTGTCTTTCTGTATGAGCAAGCAACGCCTTACAGCGGCTCAGACATCTCTGGACATTTACAGAATTAACATTCCAAGTTAATTCCCAAACCCAGCCCAGTCCTAAGAGGCTGCCAATGTACAGGGCTGCAGAAACTCCTCAGTGAAGAACAGCAATCCTTGGACCTCAGGAGAGGAGCCAGGAGCCCTCCCCGATCCCCTACTCTCTGCCACTGCTGATACCCTGCCCAGAGATGCGGATGTAAGGTTGTTTAGTTTGTTTGTTTTTCCTTCACCTTTCTAAGTGGCTCTCAAAGCCCTTTAACAGACAAGAATGGAGGTTGCCCCAGGACAGAGCTCCTAGTTTACATTCATCAGATTACACTTGGCTGAAGGAGCAGTTGCAGTTGGAAGCAGAATGCTGGGACTTAAGCACTGCATGTGCTTTAGCCAGCCAGAGGGTCATGAATTCCAGGAAGAAGGCTATAACAACTAACATTTACAGTTTATTGTCTGCCAGATGTTGCCATAAGGCTATTACATTATTGATAACAACACTTGGAGACAGGTACCATTTGAATCCTTCTATCCAACAGATGAGAAAGCTAAGGCACACACACACACACACACACACACACACACAAATCCTTGCCCAAGGGCACAAGGCAGTAATTATAATTTAAATGCTCGTGATAAGTGTTATTGTGATTGTTCTCAGTTTGCAGACAAGAAAATGGAGTTTTAGTAGTTCGAGTATTAATCAAAGTTTGCACAATGTGAAGGGGTGGGGTGGTCTACCGTTAACACTTAGGGACTTCAGCTAAGGTCATAGTACATAAACATAAATATACATATGAAGCTAATATTTAAATGTCTTCTGACTTCTTACATTATCAGATAACAGCCTGGAAGTCCACTCCAAAAGAATTTTCAGATGCAAACCATAAAGAGGCAGTAGACATGGGAAGTCTGGCCCCAACCCCTGGTCTAGTTGACTTCTTTTCTGTATCTTGCTTTTGGGTATTACAGCGTTAGTGTCCACCTTAGACATGGTCTCTGCAAACAGCTGGCCCCAGGTTATCCCCAAATCCAGTGAACCTATACATCTTTGGGAATATTAAGTTAAGAAGAAAAGGGGCTTGTTGTCATCAACAGGGAATTCTGGTCTCTGACCTGGACCATGAGTCTTGAAATACAGGTTCCAGGGGGGTGTTCCTTGATGTGACTTTACAGCAAGCTTCCAAGAGATTCAGAGTGGTGCCCCAGAGTCTCATAATGAAAAGCCTCTTCAGAGGGTATAGGGTGAGAGTGAAGGCTTTTCTTATGTCCCAAGTTCAACATCCTTGCTCTAGACAACTCCTGCACAATCACTCCTGTCTGAGCCATTGCCCATAGTTTTCACGGGATCCGAAGTGAGTAGAGGCGACTATGGAAAGTCTGAAAGTTGGGGTGGGGCAGGGTTGTGAGGGGAGCAAGTGAGCTTGAGAGATTTCCTTTCTCCCACCCACACACTTCCTCTTTCCCACTGGCTCCAGCCTCGGATCAGGGCTACACAAACACTGTCAGAACAGATCCAAGTCAGGCCACACCCTTTCCTTGTTTACAGACAAAAAGGAGGCAGAGAATGGGAGACGCCCTGAAATGATTCTCTCAAAAACTGTTATTCTTAACCAGGAAATGAAGACTTCTTAAAAATGAACTGGCCCAGAGCAAAGCTCTTTCTTCCACAAAATTTTAGGGTAACAAGGGGTCTGCCTGGATGGCTAGCCTCTTGTCTCTGAAGCCACTTGCTAGCACCTGGCATGGACTATTTACATGGACTTAATCCTGTCAGTCTGTCAAGGATTCTAAATTTAGGTTCCATACATAAATACAATTTCCTGTGGTGTCTATCATAATTAAAATGTGCCATGGGCTTACTTTTGTATTTGTTGGTGTTCAAATGGGGGACACGCTTCCGATTTAAAGAACCAAATCTACACACCCACTAACCAACACCTTCAAGCCCCCAGCATTCATTGCTGAGGAACAGGAGGCACTGGCTGTGGATCCAGATTGTGGCAATGCTGAAGCCTCAGTATCCAGTCCCACTAATTCCTGAATTATTCTCCCCTCCTCAGATGCTAATGCTGTGGCACAGGAGAAGTAAAGAGAAAGATCCTGTCTGCTTGAATACAAGAACTTTGGAATCCTGGCTCTGAACCCTAGGAACCATCCAAACCAGCAGAAAAGAAAATACAATGCTCTGTCAGGAAGGCAGGGCTAGACTGGAGGAGACAGTGATCAGATCAGCCAAAGAACAGGAACCAGAAAAGGGAGAGCAGTAAAGAATTGATCTTTCTTCCTTCTTGTCCCTCTATCCACATCTGGTCTCCCAATCCCTCCCCTCTTCTTTTTATACTTCTCTCTTCTCATCCTTCCACCCGTTCCCTCTTGCCCACCCTCCCTTTCTTTGCCCTCCCTCACTGTCTCAACACCACCTACCCTACTCCTTTAAATCCCCAGTGACTTTCCAAGCAGCTTGGTTTGAGTCAGATGTCCATGTTCGGTTTAATCAGCTGTGACTCGAGGAATGGTAACAAGCATTGTTCCTTTCCAGTTGCGAGAGAGAAGTCGTCAGATAAGCAGGAGTAGGCCTGCTCTGGAGAAGGATGTAGTCTGTCCCATCACAGAGCATGCACTTACTATAATGTTTTTATCACAACTACTTCCCTATTGCCCTAGCTCTGGATAATAAGCAGCCTGGGTCAGGCTTCTCACCTGTGCTTCTGCTGTTCAATGAAGCCACACTGAGAGAAAATCAAGACAAAAACCTTATCAACGTCTCTTCTAATTCCCTACAAAGAAGAAGTATTGTGTAGAAGCCATCATGATCACAGCTTAGCCCTGTGCTTGGCTGGGCTGTTGGGCACAGGCATAGAATATTATTATTGTCAACCTGGCTCACTTTCCCCTATCTGAGCTGGGTCACAGCTAGTACTGTGTTTACTCCATTTGTTCATTATGCAAAACAATAGCCAGTTCTCCCATCTGAAATATCATAAACCTCTCAGTTCATAAATTCTAGACTGGGTTATGTGAGGAATTTCTGGCAGATCTACCAAGAAACACAGCCAATCTAGATGTTAGAGGAATGTCATGAGTTTGTTGCCAAGTAAGAACATTAACACTTCACCCATATTCCAGAGGAATACAGTCATTCTGCAATGAGTCTTTGGGGACTGGTCAATATCACCATTACATGCCTTAAGAAATGTGGAAATGTGTATTTGATTTCCCTGATATATGGGTTTATAGGGAACAAAAGGTTCATTTTAAACTAAATTTGTGATCTGTACTGCCAGATTTGCTTGCCCTTTCTTTCTTTCTTTCTTTCTTTCTTTCTTTCTTTCTTTCTTTCTTTCTTTCTTTCTTTCTTTCTTTCTTTCTTTCTTTCTTTCTTTCTTTCTTTCT
>NC_034602.1:674343-683499 GCF_900095145.1 Mus pahari | reverse complement strand
ATCTTCTGGGTATATGCCCAGAAGAGGTATTGCTGAATCCTCCAGTAGTACTATGTCCAATTTTCTGGGGAACCGCCAGACTGATTCTCAGAGAGGTTGTAAGCACACACACTTCTTATAAGACTGATTAAAGACAAATTTTGTAACAAAGCTAAAACGCCCTTGCAGTATCTTGAACTAGTCACCCTGGGCTTTGTGTAGGCAAGGATACCTGAAAATGCAAACCCCCACAAATTTATATATTTCTCAAAACATTATAACTTGTTTTTTTCCAGGTTGGGTGTGCAGTTTAGTTGTGAGTGAACTTAGTATATGACAACATCACAGTGCAATGTCAAAAGATTGGCCATGTCTGGTTGTAAGCTAAAAAGTGGGGAGAGTATTTAGGCTATGAAACATGGAGTCAGAGGGCCATGAGAGAACATGATGCATTGTTGGTATTAGTGATGGCTTGCTTTGGTTGTGACTTAAGCCAGAGGTAGTCAGGAATGGTTCTAGAAAGGGAGAACTGGGACCAGGTCATAAAGGTACTTAGGCCAGGCTGAAGGATTGGAATGCTCTAGAACAATGTGGAACCTATAGAATATTTTTAAAGAAAACTTTTTATTGAAAAAAATATTGAAAGATGCACACAAGTATTCAGCTCAATGAATTTTCATGATCTAAGCACAGCCATGTGGCCAGCGTGCAGGACATAGCGTGCAGAGTCTTAAGTCTCCCTCCCTGCACAGCCATGTGGCCAGCATGCAGAACATAGCATGCATAGCCTTAAGTCTCCCTCCCTGCACAGCCATGTGGCCAGCATGCAGAACATAGCATGCATAGCCTTAAGTCTCCCTCCCTATTTTCTTGCAGGCCCTACTCTCCTCTCTTGTGGTCACTGTGGGACTTCTAATTTTATAGATTTGTTTTGCTGTCTTTGAACTTTAACTGGAATTGTGTCTGACTTAATTCAGTCAGCATTATGCTTATGAACTTTACTCCTGCTGTCACATGGAAGGAGATGGACTTTCTTCAACTTCATAGTTATATTACACAAGTATGTCACACTATTAATTTTATTATGAACAAACATTTGAGTTCTTTCCAATTATGAATAGTTGTGCTGTGAATGTGCTTATGTATGTCTTTTAGAGAAGATGTATATGAATTTCTACTAGATAAAATACCTAGAAGCTGAATCAGATGGTCATAGGATAAGCATGTATTCAGCTTTATGAAACTCTACTCTGTGGTGGTTTTACAAAAAGACTGTACTAATTTAAAGCTTCAGTATCAGTGTAATTCTTGTCTTCCAGTTGTCAATGGTTAATATTGGCTTTTTTTAAGGTATTCTGGTGTGCATGCATGTGTGTGTGTGTGTGTGTGTGTGTGTGTGTGTGTGTGTGTGTATGTCTGTCTGTCTCTCTCTGTCTGTCTGTGCAGTTGTTAGAAATTAAATTGTGTCCATTAGTTATTTTTCTATTGGTGTGAAGAGACACCATGGCCAAGGAAACTTATAAAAGAAAGCATTTGATTAGGTGCTAGTTTACAGATCTGAGGACAAGTTCATGTCGATCATGGCAGAGATCATGTCACCTGGCAGGCAGGAGGGCATAATGCTGGAGCAGTTGCTGAGAGCAGAAAGAGTGAGTTAGTAAGCTAACTATGAATAGTCTGGGCTTTTGAAACTACACCTGGCTCCTCCATCTACACCCAGGAGCTGAGGCTGTTCCACAGTCCACTGTACACAGGTCCTGCCAGGAGAGAGCTGTTCTCCCAGGAGTGCTTTCACTCCCAAGCTTGGAGGTGAGATCGCCACTTTCTCTCCAATAACTGTCTGGAGCATTGCTGCAGGAACAGTGCAGTGGCTGGGACAGTATCCTTTCAGTCAAAATCTGCACCCAGAGCTTGGGCTGTTCCAGAGCCCTCTGTACATAAATTCTGCCAGGAGAGAGCTAGTCTCCCAGGAGTGCTTGCACAGGCTTGGAGACCCACAGGAAGGACAAGCTCTAGCCAGAGACAGCAAGACCATTGAACAACAGAGATAACCAGACGGTAAAAGGCATTGCAAGAAACTTACCGACAGAAATCAAGGCATCATCAGAACCCAGATCTCCCAATACAGCAAGTCGTGGATACCCCAACACACCGGAAAAGCAAGATGTGGACTTAAAATCACATCTCATTATGCTGATAGAGGATATTAAGAAGGGCATAAATAACTCCCTTAAAGAAATACAGGAAACCATAGGAAAACAGGTAGAATCCCTTAAAGAGGAAACACAAAAATCCATTAAAGAATTATAGGAAAACACAACCAAACAGGTGAAGGAATTGAACAAAACCATCCAGGATCTAAAAATGGAACTAGAAACAATTAGGAAATCACAAAGGGAGACAACACTGGAGATAGAAAACCTAGGAAAGAGATCAGGAAACATAGGTGCAAGCATCATGAACAGAAAACAAGAAATAGAAGAGAGAGCTGGGCATGGTGGCTCACCCTTTAATCCCAGCACTTGGAAGGCAGAGGCAGGCGGATTTCTGAGTTCGAGGCCAGCCTGGTGTACAGAGTGAGTTCCAGGACAGCCAGTACTACACAGAGAAACCCTGTCTCAAAAANAAAAAAAAAAAAAAAAAATCAAACAAAAAAAATCAAAAACAAAAAAAACCAAACAAAAAAAAGAAATAAAAGAGAGAATCTCAGGTGCAGAAGATATCATTGAAAACATTAACATAACAATCAAAGAAAATGCAAAATGCAAAAAGATCCTAACCCAAAACATCCAGGAAATCGAGGACATAATGAGAAGACCAAACCTAAGGATAATAGGTATAGGAGAGAGCTTGAGATTCCCAACTTAAAGGGTCAGTAAATATCTTCAACAAAATTATAGAAGAAAACTTTCATAACCTAAAGAAAGATATACCTATGAACATAAAAGATGCCTACAGAGCACCAAATAGATTGGACTAGAAAAGAATTTCCTCCCATCTCATAATAATCAAAACACCAAATGCACAAAACAAAGAAGGAATATTGAAAGCAGTAAGGGTCAAGTAACATATAAACGTCAAGTAACATATAAAGGCAGACTTTTCAGAATTACACCAGAATTCTTGCTAGAGACTATGAAAGCCAGAAGATCCTGGGAAGATGTCATATATACCCTAAGAGAACACAAATGCCAGCCCAGTCTACTATACCCAGCAAAACTCTCAATTACCATAGATGGAGAAACCAAGCTATTCCNTGACAAAAACAAATTTACACAATATCTCTCCACAAATCCAGCCCTTCAAAGGATAATAAATGGAAAACTCCAATACAAGNAGGGAAACTGCACCCTAGAAAAAGCAAGAAAAAAATCTTTTAACAAATCAAAAAGAGCCAAAGAAACATTTTTCTACCTCTGACAACAAAAATAACAGGAAGCAGCAATCATTTTCTTTAATATCTCTTAATATCAATGGAGCCAAATCCCCAATAAAAAAGACATAGACTAACAGCCTGGATACGTAAACAGGACCAATCATTTTGCTGCATACAGAAAACGAACCTCAGTGACAAAGACAGACACTACCTCAGAGTAAAAGGCTGGAAAACAATTCTCCAAGCAAATGATCCCAAGAAACAATCTGGAGTATCTATTCTAATATTGAATGAAATCAACTTTCAACCTAAAGTTATCAAAAAAGATAAGGAAGGGCACATCATACTCATCAAAGGAAAATCTACCAAGATGAACTCTCAATTCTAAACATCTATGCTCCTAATGCAAGGGCACCCACATTCATAAAAGAAACTCTCAGCAATAGACAGATCATAGAAACAGAAACTGAACATAGACACATTGAAACTAACAGGAGTTATGAACCAAATGGATTTAACAGATATCTATGGAACATTTTATACTAAAACAAAAGAATATACCTCTTCTCAGCACTTCATGGTATCTCCTCCAAAACTGACCACATAATAGGTTTCAAAACAGGCCTCAACAGATACAAGAAGATTGAAATAAGCACCATCTAGGGCACGAACTCTGTGGTGGGTCCCAGGTCCCCATGCTGGACTCTTCATGCTGCAGGCGCCCTAGCACATCCAGGATCTTAGGATCACTGAGGAGAGTTGGCCTCCAGAGAGAGCTCTGACCCTGGGATTCAGGTGATAGTGCCATCTTGTATCCTGGGTCTCTCAGAGACCAGTCCATACAGAAGAGCACGGGGGCTACAAAAGCAACAGAGCTTCTTGGACAGTGTCCCTTTGGGCGTTCAAGTTCAGACAGGAGGTGGATCAGAGCTCCGGATCTCTGTGTACCTTCCCTACAAAAAGAGAGTTTGCCTGCAGAGAATGCTCTGACCACTGGGACTCAGGAGAGAGTTGGATTCCCAGGAGTGCTGACAAAGGATAACAGAATCACAGGAGGAACAAGCTCCAGCCAGAGTCAGCTAGAACATCTAACAACAGAGATTACCAGATGGTGAAAGGCAATCGTAAGAATCTCACTAACATAAACCAAGACCACTCAGCATCATCAGAACACAGTACGCCCACCACAGTGAGGCCTGCTTGTGGACGTTGTACATCGTGGTGCGCACTAGGCTCCGCACCACGATGTACAACGTCCACAAGCAGCCTTCAACAAAATTATAGAAGAAAACTTCCCTAACCTAAAGAAAGAGATGCCCATGAACATACAAGAAGCCTACAGAACTCCAAATAGACTGGATCAGAAAAGAAATTTCTCCCAACAAATAATAATCAGAATAAATGCACTAAGTAAACATAGAATATTAACAGCAGTAAGGGGAAAAGTTCAAGTAACATATAAAGGCAGACCTATTAGAACTACATCATACTTCTCACCAGAGACAATGAAAGACAGAAAATCCTGTACAGATGTCATACAGACCCTAAGAGAACACAAATGCCAGCCCAGGCTACTGTACCCAGCAAAACTCTCAATTATCATAGATGGAGAAACCAAAGTATTCTATGACAAAACCAAATTCACACAATATCTTTCCACAAATTCAGCCCTTCAAAGGATAATAAAGGGAAAACTCCAACACAAGGAGGGAAATTATGCCCTAGAAAAAGCAAGAAAGTAATGTTTTAAGAAACCTAAAAGAAGATAGCCCCAGGAACAGAACCCCAACTCTAACGACTAATATAACAGGAAGTAACAATTACTTTTCCTTAATATCTCTTAACATCAATGGACTCAATTCCCCAATAAAAAGACATACACTAACAGACTGGCTACATAAACAAGACCCAAAATTTTGCTGCATACAGGAAACCCACCTCAGGGCAAAAGACAGACACTAGCTTGCAGTGAAAGGCTGGAAAACAATTTTCCGAGCAAACAGTCTGAAAAAACAAGCTGGAGTAGCCATTCTAATATCAAATAAAATTGACTTCCAACCCAAAGTTATCAAAAAAAGAAAAGGAGGGCACTTCATACTTATCAAAGGTAAAATCTTCCAAGATGAACTCTCAATTCTGAATATCTATGCTCCAAATGCAAGAACATCCACATTCAATAAGGAAACTTTAATAAAGCTCAAAGCACACATTGCACCCCACACAATAATAGTGGGAGACTTCAACACCCAGCTCTCATCAATGAACAGATCCTGAAAACAGAAACTCAACAGAGACACATTGAAATGAACAGAAGTTGTGAAACAAATGAATTTAACAGATATCTACAGAACATTTTATCCTAAAACAAAAGGATGTACCTTCTTCTCAGCACCTCATGGTACCTCCTCACAAAACAGGCCTCAACAGATACAAAAATATTGAAATTATCCCATGAATTTTATCAGATCACCATGGACTAAGGCTGATCTTCAATAACAACATAAATAATAGAAATACAACATTCACATGGAAACTGAACAACACTCTACTCAATGATTACTTGGTCAAGGAAGAAATAAAGAAAGATTAAAGACTTTTTAGACTTTAATGAAAATTAATCCACAACATACCCAAACTTATGGGACACAATGAAAGCATTCCTAAGAGGAAAACTCATAGCTGAGTGCTGCCAAAAAGAAACTAGAGGGTACATACACTAGCAGTTTGACAGCACACCTAAAAGCTCTCGAACAAAGGGAAGCAAATTCACCCAAGAGGAGTAGACTGCAGGGAATAATCAAACTTATGGCTGAAATCAACCAAGTGTAAAGAAAGGAACTATACAAAGAATCAACCAAACCAGGAGTTGGTTCTTTGAGAAAATCAACAAGATAGGTAAACCCTTAACCAGACTAACTAGAGGGCACAGGGACAGTATCCTAATTAAAGTCAGAAATGAAAAAGGAGACGCAACAACAGAACCTAAGGAAATCCAAAACATCATCAGATCCTACTACAAAAGCCTATAGTCAACAAAACAGGAAAACCTGGATGAAATGGATAATTTCCTAGACAGATACCAGGTACCAAAGTTAAATCAGTATCAGATTAATGATCTAAACAGTCCCATATCCCCTAAAGAAATAGAAGCACTCATTAATAGTCTCCCAAACAAAAAAAGTCCAGGACCAGAGGGGTTTAGTGCAGAGTTCTATCAGTCCTCCAAAAAAGACATAATTCCAATTCTCCTCAAATTATTCCACAAAATAGAAATAGGAGGTACTCTACAAAATTCATTCTATGAAGCCACAATTACTCTGATACCTAAACCACATAAAGACCCAACAAAGAAAGAGAACTTCATACCAATTTCCATTATGAATATTTATGAAACATACTCAACAAAATTCTTGCAAACTGAATCCAAGAACACATCAAAATGATCATCCGTTATGATCAAGTAGGCTTCATCCCAGGAATGCAGGGATGGGTTAATATACAGAAATCCGTTAGTGTAATTCACTACATAAACAAACACAAAGACAAAAACCACATAATGATCCTGTTTACTGCTGAGAAATCATTTGACAAAATCCAACACCCATTCATGATAAAAGTCTTGGAAAGATCAGGAATTCAAGGCCCATACCTAAACCTAACAAAAGCAATAAACAAACCAGTAGCCAACATCAAACTAAATGGAGAGGAAACTTGAAGCAATCCCACTAAAATCAGGGACTAGACAAGGCTGCCCACTTTCTACCTACCTAGTCAATGTAGTATTTGAGGTCTTAGCCAGAGCAATTCGACAACAAAAGGAGATCAAGGGGATAAAAATTGGAAAGGAAGGAGTCAATATATCACTATTTGCAGATGATATGATAGTATATATAAGTGACCCTAAAAATTCCACCAGAGAACTCCTAAACATGATAAGCAGCTTCAGTGCAGTAGCTGGATATAAAATTAACTCAAACAAATCAGTGGACTTTCTCTATACAAAGGATAAAGAAGCTGAGAAAGAAATTAGGGAAACAACAACCTACGCAATAGTCACAAATAATACAAAACACCTTGGTGTGACTCTAACTAAGGAAGTGAAAGATCTGTATGACAAGAACTTCAAGTGTTTGAAGAAAGAAATTGAAGATCTCAGAAGATGGAATGATCTCCCATGCTCATGGACTGGCAGGATTAATATAGTAAAAATGGCTATCTTGCCAAAAACAATCTACAGATTCAATGCAATCCCCATCAAAATTCCAACTCAATTCTTCACTGAATTATAAAGGGAAATTTGCCAATTCATCTGGAATAATAAAAAGCATAGGCTAGTAAAAACTATTCTCAAAAATATAAGAACCTCTGCTGGAATCACCATGCCTGACCTCAAGCTATACTACACAGCAATTGTGATAAAAATAAAATAAAATAAAAAAGTAAAAAAACAAAAAACTACATGGTACAGAAACAGACAGGTAGATCAATAAAATAGAATTGAAGACCCAGAAATGAACCCATACACCTATGGTCACTTGATCTTTGACAAAAGAGCTAAAACCTCCAGTGGAAAGACAGCATTTCAACAAATGGTGCTGGCACAACTGGCAGTTATCATGTAGAAGAATGTAAATTGATTCATTCTTATCTCCTTGTACAAAGCTCAAGTCTAAGTGAATCAAGGAACTCCACAAAAATCCAGAGACACTAAAACTTATAGAGGAGAAAGTAGTGGGGAAAGGTCTTGAAGATATGGGCACAGGGGAAAAAAATTCCTGAACAGAACAGCAATGGCTTGTGCTGTAAATATTGACAAATGGGACCTTATAAAATTGCAAAGATTCTCTAAGGCAAAATACACTGTCAATAAGTCAAAAAGGCCACCAACAGATTGGGAAAGGATTTTTCCCAATCCTAAAACTGATAGGGGACTAATATCCAATATATATATATAAAGAACTCAAGAGGCTCTACTCCAGAAAATCAAATAACCCCATTAAAAATGGGGTACAGAGCTGAACAAAGAAGTCTCAACTGAGGAATACTGAATGGCTGAGAAGTACCTAAAAAAATATTCAACATCCTTAATCATTAGAGAAATGCAAATCAAAACAACCCTGAGATTCCATATCACTCCAGTCAGAATGGCTAAGATCAAAAATTCAGGTAACAGCAGATGCTTGTGAGGATGTGTAGAAAGAGGAACACTCCTCCATTGCTAGTGGGATTGCAAGCTGGTACAACCACTCTGGAAATCAGTCTGGCGGTTCCTCAGAAAATTGGGCATAGTACTTCCAGAAGATCCAGCAATACCTCTTCTGGGCATATAACTAGAAAATGTACCAACTGGTAATAAGGACTCATGTTCTACTATGTTCATAGCAACCTTATTTATAATAGCCAGAAGCTGGAAAGAACCCAGATGTCCCTCAACAGAGGTATGGATCCAGAAAATGTGGTACATTTACACAATGGAGTACTACTTAGCTATTAAAAACAATAATTTTATGAAGTTCTTAGGCAAATGTATGGATCTGGAGGATATCATCCTGAGTGAGGTAACCCAATCACAAAAGAACTCACTTGATATGAAGTCACTGATAAGTGGATATTAGCCCAGAAACTTAGAATACCCAAGATACAATTTGCAAAACACAAAAAATGAAGAAGGAAGACCAGCCGGGCATGGTGGCACACGCCTTCAATCCCAGCACTCGGGAGGCAGAGGCAGGCAGATTTCTGAGTTCAAGGCCAGTCTGGTCTACAGAGTGAGTTCCAGAACAGCCAGGGCTACATAGAGA
>NC_034602.1:667895-673693 GCF_900095145.1 Mus pahari | reverse complement strand
GTATTTGAAATGTAAATGAAGAAAATATGTAATAAAAATTGTTTTTGTGTAAAAAATACATAAAAGAAACGAGAAGAATGTTGGCCCAGCATTCAGGCTCATAGCTTCTACAGTCCCTGTATGACGGTCTTGGAAGGAAACAAATACTTGGACCAGAGAAGCTGTAGCATGATGTTGAGGGATCTTACATTTCCATGCTATCTGATGGTAAGAGGTCCTGAAATTGTGAACACTTCTCAGCAGAGCCTGAAAAAAATATAAAGAAGAAGAATCTTTGGTCAGCTCTTCATTCTTAAACATCAATTATATGCCAGCCACCTCCTGCACTTTTTGTGATCCTTACTCATTTAGTCTCCAGCCCTATCAGAAGTTAACCCATTTTTTTTTTCTTTTAGATGGTCAAAATATAACTTCACATCTTAGAGTAGTTTAGGCAAAACATATAGCTCATTTATGCCTCAGATCAATGAATTGTTAATGTCATGAGTCTCTGAGGGATGAGCTAGGCCTACAGTAAATGGACCACTTGAGATATAGGTGCAGCTCTTGCAAAAGGCTTCATTAAAATTATTGGGGGAAGACTCTCAGTCATTACTTCCTTCATAAGAGCTCCTTGGCTGTTGATTTTCTGATGTGGGTGTGGTTTGAGTGTCCCTCAAGTCTTTGTTGTGATTGAAAGCTTGGTTCTCAGGGAGGCAATTTGGAGAGGTATTATAATCTTTAAGAGGTAGCGTGCAGTAGACGGTCCTTGGATTCATTGAGGACTGATGAAAGGACTGTAGTACCAACATATATGGTACTAAATTGTTCTCCCCTCTGGCTGAAAACATAATCTTGCTTGCTTGATTGACACTATTATACTTTGTATGTCTATTTCCTTCACAAATGATTAATAAAATATATTTATGTCAAAAGAAAGAAGATTGAAATCGTTCCATCACATCCTATCAGATCATTACAGATTAAGGCTGGTCTTCAATAACAACATAAACAATAGAAAGCCCATTAACACATGGAAGCCGAACAAAACTCTACTCAAGAATAACTTGGTCAAGGAAAAAATAATGAAAGTAATTTAAGACTTTTTAGAGTTTATTGAAAATGAAGCCACAATGTAGCTAAACTTATGGGACACAATGAAAGCAGTCCTAAGAGGAAAACTCATAGCTCTGAGTGCCTCCAGAAAGAAACTGGAGTGAACATACACTAGCAGCTTGACAGCACATCTGGAAGCTCTAGAACAAAAAGAAGAAAATACACTCAAAGCAGGAAATAATCAAACTCCGGGCTGAAATCAACTAAGTAGAAAAAAAAAAGAACTATACAAAGAATCAACCAAACCAGGATCTGGTTCATTGAAAAAAATCAAAAAGATAGGTAAACCCTTAGCCAGACTAACCAGAGGGCACAGAGACAATATCCTAATTAACAAAATCAGAAAAGAAAAGGGAAACATAACAGAAACTGAGGAAATCCAAAAATTCGTCAGATGCTACTACAAAAGCTTATATTCAACAAAGCTGGAAAACCTGGATGAAATGGACAATTTTCTTGACGAATACCAGATACCAAAGTTAAAACAGGGTCAGATAAACAATCTAAACAGTTCCATATCCCTCAAAGAAATATAAACAGTCTTTAATAGTCTCCCAACCAAAAAAAGTCCAGGACCAGAGGGGTTTAGTGCAGAGTTCTGTCAGACTTTCAAAGAAGACCTAATACCAATACTCTTCAAACTATTTCACAAAATATAAATAGAAGGTACTCTACCCAATGTTCTATGAAGCCACAATTACTCTGATACCTAAACCACACAAAGACCCAACAAAGAAAGAGAACTTCAGACCAATTTCCCTTATGAATATCGATGCAAAAATACTCAATATAATTCTCACAAACTGAATCCAAGAACACATTGAAATAATTATCCATCATGATAAAGTAGGATTCATACCAGGGATGCAGGGATGGTTCAGAATATAGAAATCCATCAACATCATCCACTATATGAAGAAACTCAAAGATAAAACCACATGATCACTTAATTAGATGCTGAAAAAGCATTTGACAAAATTCAACATCTCTTCATGTTAAAAGTCTTGGAAAGATCAGGAATTCAAGGCCCATCCCTAAACAGTAAAAGAAATATACAGCAGACCATTAACCAATATCAAACTGAATGGAGAGAAACTTGAAGCAATCCCCCTAAAATCAGGGACTAGACAAGGCTGCCCCTTCTCTCTCTACCTATTCAATATAGTACTTGAAATTCTAGCTAGAGCAATGAGACAATAAGAGGAGATCAAAGGAATACAAGTTGGAAAGAGAGAAGTTTAATATCACTATTTGCAGATAATGTGATAGTACACATAAGTGACCCCCGAAATTGCACCAGAGAACTCCTAAACCTGTTAAACAACCTCAGCAAAGTAGGTGGATATAAAATTAACTCAAACAAATCAGTAGCCTTCCTCTACTCAAAGGATAAACAGGCTAAGAGAGGAATTACGGAAATAACACCCTTCACAATAGTCACAAATAATATAAAATACCTTGGTGTGATTCTAACTAAGCAAGTGAAAGATCTGTATGAGAAGAACTTTAGGTCTCCAAACAAAGAAATCGAGCTGGGCAGTGGTGGTGCACACCTTTAATCCCAGCACTTGGGAGGCAGAGGCAGGCAGATGCAGATCCTGAATTGGAGGTCAGCCTGGTGTACAGAATGAGTTCCAGGACAGCCAGGGCTACACAGAGAAACCCTGCCTCAAAAAACAAACAAAACAAAACAAAACAAAACAAACAACAACGACAACAACAAAAGAAATCGAAAATCTCAGAAGATGGAAAAATCTCCCATGCTCATGGATTGGCAGGATTAATATAGTAAAAATGGCCATCTTGCCAAAAGCAATCTACAGACTCAATGTAATTCCCATTGAAATTCCTAAGCAATTCTTCCCAGAGTTAAAAAGAGAAATTTGCCAATTCATCTGAAATAACAAAAAACCTAGGATAGTAAAAACTATTCTCAACAATAAAGGAACTTCTGGTGGAATCACCTTCCATGACCTCAAGCTGTACTACAGAGCAATTGTGATTAAAACAAACAATCAAACAAACAAACAAACTGCATGGTATTGGTACAGTGGCAGGCAAGTAGATCAATGGAATAGAATTGAAGATCCAGAAATGAACCCACACACCTATGGTCACTCGATCTTTGACAATGGTGCTAAAACCATCTAGTGGAAAAAAGACAGTATTTCCAACAAATGGTGCTGTTTCAACTGGCAGTTAGCATGCAAATCGATCTGTTCCTATCTCTTGTACAAAGTTCAAGTCCCAGTGGATCAAGGACCTCCATATAAAACCCGATACACTGAAACTAATAGAAAAGATAGTGGGGGAGAGTCTTGAGCACATGGGAATAGGGGAAAAATTCATGAACAGAATACCAATAGCTCATGCTGTACAATCAAGAATTGACAAATGGGCCCTTATAAAATTGCAAAACTTCTGTAAGGTAAAGGACACTGTCAATAGGAGAAAACCCGCAACCAATGGATTGGGAAGAGATCTTTACCAACCCTACATCTGATATAGAGCTAGTATCCAATATATACAAAAAACCCAAGAAGTTAGATTCCAGAGAACCAAACAACCCTATTAAAAATGGAGTACAGAGCTAAACAAAAAAATTCTCAACTGAGGAATACTGAATGGCTGAGAAGTACCTAAAGAAATGTTCAACATCCTTAGTCATCCAGGAAATGCAAATCAAAACAACCCTGAGATTCCACCTCACACCAGTCAAATGGCTAAGATAAAAAATTCAGGTGACAGCAGATGCTGGCAAGGATGTGGAGAAAGAGGAACACTCCTCCATTTCTGGTGGGATTGTAAGCTGGTACAACCACTCTGGAAATCAGTCTGGCAGTTCCTCAGAAAATTGGACATAGTACTACCTGAGGACTCAGCAATACCACTTCTGTGCATCCAGAAGATGCTCCAACATGCAATAAGGACACATGCTCCACTATGTTCATAGCAGCCTTATTTAAAATAGCAAGAAGGTGGAAAGAACTCAAGTGTCCCTCAACAGAGGAATGGATTCAAAAAAATGTGGTACATTTACACAATGGAGTACTATTCAGCTATTAAAAACAATGAATTCATCAAATTCTTGGGCAAACAGATGGAATTAGAAAATATTATCCTGAGTGAGGTAACCCAGTCACAAAAGAACACACATGGTACACACTCACGGATAAGTGGATATTAGCCCAGAATCTCAGAATACCCAAGGTACAATTCACAAAGCACATGAAGCACAAGAAGAAGGAAGACCAAAGTGTGGATACTTCGATCCTTTTTAGAAGGGGGAACAAAATAGCCATGGAAGGAGTTTCAGAGACAAAGTGTTGAACAGAGCCTGAAGGAAAGGCTATCCAGAGACTGCCCCATCTGGGGATCTATCCCATATACAGTCACCAAATCCAGACACTATTGTAGATGTCAACAAATGTATGCCTGATATAGCCGTGTCCTGAGGGTCTCTGCCGTTGCCTGACAAATACAGAGGTGGATGCTCTCAGCCAACCATTGGACTGAGCACAAGGCTCCCAATCGAGGAGCTAGAGAAAGACCCAAAGAACTGAAGTAGGTTTGCAGCTCCATAGGAGGAACAACAATATGAACCAACCAGTACCGCTAGAGCTCCCAGAGACTAAACCACCAACCTAAAGAGTATACATGGAGGAACTCTTGGCTCTAGCTGCATGTGTAGAAGAGGATGGCCTAGTCAGTCATCAATGGGAGGAGAGGCCCTTGGTCCTGTGAAGGCTCTATGCTCCAGTATAGGGGAATGCCAGGGCCAGGAAGCAGAAGTGGGTAGGTTGGTGAGCAGGGTGAGGGGGAGAGGAGATAGGGGGTTTTTGGAGGGGAAACCAGGAATGGGGATAACATTTAAAGTGTAAATAAAGAAAATATCTAATTGAAAATAAAAGAAACTATACCTCCTTATCCACCAACTAGGGACTGCATTCAAGTATATGAGTCTATAGGGTAGGACGATTCTCATTTAAACCACTATAATAGCCATCTCTTATTCACAATCATATGTGGGACTCCAACCTCCAGTTGACTCTATTTGAAGACAGAGCCTTTAAGGAGATCAGTAAGGCTAGATGGCTTCATTAGAACAGAGTGGCAATATAGTAAGGCTGATGTTCTTATGAAAAGAGGATGATATGACTGAGTTCTCTCTTTATGCGGTTCAGAAGATGAGAGAGCTGTCTATAAACAGGAAGAGAGCCTCAATGGAAACTGATATAAACAAAATAAATAAGGTGATCACAACAAAGCTCTGAACACAGAGCAAGATCTGCCTTTTCTCTGACGTTAGCTAGCGGAGATCATGTGCTAGATACTCACCAAACAGAACCTCCCATCATTATCACTAATGTCATCATCACCACCATCTACTGTTATTATGGAGGTTTCTAGCTTGGCTTACATGGTAGATGGCAGTAGTGTCCACACTCCTCTAGCCCTCTCACACCTCTTACAATGCTTTGTCACTGGTATAGACCTTTGTATCCAGAAGTGGCTTCATGACTTCTGGCCAATAGAATGTAGAAAAAGTGGTATGGTGTATTATTTTTAATCATAGAACTTAAGAGGCTTTGCTTGATTGCTGCTTTTTCACTTGTATCTCTTCCCTCCTGCCATGTGAATACATCAAGGCTAGTTTATGAGAGAGGGGAGGGAGAGGGGGAGAGGGGGAGAGGGGGAGGGGG
>NC_034602.1:620824-667833 GCF_900095145.1 Mus pahari | reverse complement strand
GGGAGAGAGGGAGAGAGGGAGAGAGGGAGAGAGGGAGAGATCATTTCTATCCATTGTCTTAGGGTATTACTGAGCAGATGAAATACCATGACCAAAAGCAGCTTGGGGGAGGAAAGGGTTTAGTTCACTCACAGTTTCATAACAGTTTATCATCAAAAGCAGTGAGGGTAGGAAATCAAGCAGGACAGGAACCTGGAGGCAGAAACTGATACAGAGGCCATGTGTGCTGCTAATTGGCTTGCTCCTCATGGCTTTCTCAGTTTCTTTTCTTTTAGAATCCAGGGCCACTGTCCCAGGGGTGGCCACACTCAGAGAGACACTTGAGGTCCTTGGTTTGATTAGTGCCTTCTTGTATCAATCACTAACTGAGAAAAAACCTACAGGATTATCTATAGCAAGATCTTATTGAGGCATTTCCTCAATTGAGGCTCTCTCTTTTCAGATAACTCTAGCTTGTGATAAGTTGACATAAAACAAGCCAGTTCCCCCAGCATCTCAGTTGTCCTACCTTATATCCATTTGGGTGATCCCAGTCAAGATCTTCTGAATCTGGATTAGGTCAATAGAGATTCTCACTACCCTGCATATTTGAGAGCAAGTGTGTATGACTATTATGTTAAGCTATCACTTCACGTAGGCTTAGGTAACTTCTATAAGATAAGCAGAAACACAAACTGAGATACAGGATGCATGCAGAGATGAGAAGCTGACCAACCTCAGAACTTAAGACAGAGAAGAGGTATTTGTTGTGAAGACTAGTCTGATCAGGAAGCTAAAACATAATTCTGCAGTAGGTAGTAGGAATCAGAAATATGTGACCTTAAAATAGGGAGTTTGGGGTTGGAGTGATAGCTCAGTGGTTAAAAACATGTATTGTTCTTCCAGAGGACCTGAGTTTAATACCCAACACTCATGTCAGTTAGCTGAGTTCCAGGGGGGTCAGTTGCCTCTGAAATCCATGCTCCCCCACACACATGGTTAAAATATATATATATTTTCTATAAAAAATAAAAAAGAGAGTTCTGTGTGGTACATTTACGCAATGGAGTACTATGCAGCTATTAAAAACAATGAATTTATGAAATTCTTTGACAAATGGATGGATCTGGAGAATATCATCCTAAGTGAGGCAACCCAATCACAAAAGAACACACATGATATGCACTCACTGATAAGTGGATATTAGCCCAGAAGCTCAGAATCCTTCTTAGAAGGGGGAACAAAGTACCCTTAGAAGGAGTTACAGAGACAAAGTTTGGAGCAGAGACTGAAGGAACAACCATCCAGAGACTGCCCCACTTGGGGATCCATCCCATAAACAACCAGCAAACCCAGACACTATGGCAGATGCCAACAAGATCCTGCAGACAGGAGCCTGATATAGCTGTCTCCTAAGGGGATCTGCCAGTGCCTGGCAAATACAGAAGTAGATGCTCACAATCATCCATTGGACAGAGCACAAGGTCCTCAATGAAGGAGCTAGAGAAAGTACCCAAGGAGCTGAAGGAGATTGCAACCCCATAGGAGTAACATCAATATGAACTAACTAGTACCCCCGGAGCTCCATGGGTCTAAACCACCAATCAAAGAAAACACATGGTGGGACTCATGGCTCTTGCTGCATATGTAGCTGAGGATGGCCTAGTTGGTCATCAATGGGAGGAGAGGTCCTAGGTCCTGAGAAGGTTCTATACCCCAGTATAGGGGGATGCCAGGGCCAAGAATGGGAGTGGGTGGGTTGGGGAGCAGGGGGAAGGGGTAAGTGGTTGGGGATTTTTGGAGGGTAAACTAGGAAAGGGAATAATATTTGAAATGTAAATAAAGAAAATATCTAATTAAAAAAAGAGAGTTCTGAAGGATAAACTTGAGAAAAACACGTAAGGAGATGTTAAGAAGAAACAATCAGACATAGAAGAGGATAAAGGTGTATCACAGTGGTAGAGCACTCGAGGCTCTTGATTTGATTAGTGACAACTCCTCCCCCTTTCAAAAAAAATCCATAAATCAAAGAAGAAAAATAGAAATGAGCGTCGTAATGGAAGAAAGACATGGAATTTAAAGGAACATTAGGATGGAGAAGACAGCAGAAATATTCATGTCATACTTTCATATCTAGATCATTTCATTTATTGGGTGTAGATGGGGAGAATGGAGTCTGTGTAGAAAAGAGTTAACAGGCAAACTATGAAAGATCTTTTGTTCTTTCCCAAGGAGTCTGGACTTTTTTTTTTTAAAGATTTATTTATTTATTATATGTAACTACACTGTAGTTGTCTTCAGACACTCCAGAAGAGGGTGTCAGATCTTGTTACAGATGGTTATGAGCCACCATGTGGTTGCTGGGATTTGAACTCTGGACCTTCAGGAGAGCAGTCGGGTGCTCTTACCCACTGAGCCATCTCACCAGCCCCCAAGGAGTCTAGACTTTATTCTGAAAGACTTTTAGCAAAAGAGCAACTTGAGAGATTTTTCTGTTTGACAATCACTCTATAACAAAGCTCTGAGGTTGAACAGCTTCTCATTTTTGCATACTTCATGTATCTCAGTTTGTGTCTCTGCTCGTATAGGCTAACTAGGAATATGTCAGGGTCAAGGGCATTGGGAGATTCTCTAAGAAAAGCAGCTGAGACAGGATGAGGGCTTGAAATGAGGGAGTGAATAACTATGAACATGAAAAGATGAATTTATGAAAAAGTTGGGAGACAGAATTGGCAGGGCTTTGCGACTGACTTCTGAGAATACAGAATGAATTATTTTGTGATTATAAGGTTCTGGTTAGATAATCAGAATATTTAATTTCAATTCAGGAGTATGCCCAGGCCCCATGAGTCATAACATAAGGTAAATCTTCTATAGTGTAGGATAATTACTGTAGGATAACAACTACTTACCAGAAGCTGCTCTTGTCAGTGTCCTATCAGTCATTTTTCAAGAGCATCTTATAACATCTCTCAGTTGAACTACAAATTCATTGTGTTTGGCGTCTGTCTTCTCACCTACTGCTACTGCTGCTGCTGGCATGGGAATATCAACAGATGGACATCAGCATCTAGATGGCCATTGGAAGTGATAGATAAAGTGGTGTGCTCCATGGTCAATGCTTGGTAGCCTGATATTGGCTGCCATGAAAGTATACATACCACAGAAATCAACACCCACTGCAAATCAGCCTTCCTTGCCACCACCAAACAGTTTGTTAATTATTTGCAAGTACACCATTGCAGATGAGAATGAAATTCTCCTAGGAGAGCACGTACAGGTAGAGAGGAAAAGGTCTGAGAGGGAACACTGAGAAACTAACCTTTGGAGACTGGACAGAGCCACAGTAGTTGCAAATAGGAAAAAGTAAGGCATTAGAGACACCAGTGGAGGAGAATTTGCAAAATAACCATGTGGTACCTGTCAAGATGGCTATAAAGCAGCTAGAATATGTGATAAAACTAACTGCTCAAAGGAGAGCTATTCTTATTTTTTTAAAGCTGTCCTAACCATACTATTTTTTAAAAAACGAGTGTGTGTGTGTGTGTGTGTGTGTGTGTGTATGTGTGTGTACTCTGTGTGTGATAGCTCCCACAGAAGCCAGAGAGGGTGCTGGATCCCTGGATCCTCTGATACTGGGAGTTACAGGTAGTGGTGAACTCTGTGAGTGCTAAAGCTCGAGTCCTGTAAATGAGCAGTAGGTATCACTGAGCCGTCTCTCCAGCCCCAAACTCACTTAAAGCCATCAAATGGACTGATCCATGGTTATGCCAGTAAACAATCAATGTTCTAGAATAACCTCCCCATGATTTTATCCTAGTTGTATTGGTTATTGGACAACTGAATGGCAGTTATTGCTGGACAAACGATCTGTCTTCTTCTACCTCTTCTCAGAGAGAGCCTCTTCCTGTGAGGGCCAGATTGAGTTCAGTTGAGATGAGTCTTACCCCAATGTTAGGAGAGCCTTTGTGACCATTTTATTCAAACTCAAGCCAGATGAATTGAGTGTATTTTCTTCTCTTTAGGGATAATTATCTCCAGGAACACACAGGGGCCTAACTCATTCCTGGCTCTGACTACTAGAACTAGAAAAACTAAGAGTATCAGGGGCCATTTTATTTCCTATCTCTTTCCAGAACTATATTAGACAAAGTTCTCTGCCAGGTTCTCTCAGCATCCCTCATCCTTTTGGCAATCCCTGTCCCCTACTCTAGACCTCACTAGTCCCTGAGCCTCCCTTCCCCCAGCTTCTTGTCCCCTACTCTAGACCTCACTCGTCCCTGAGCCTCCCTTCCCCCAGCTTCTCTTCCCATTTTGGTGATGTGGCCTCTTGGTGCTCTCTTTACTTCCTCTCTCACTGCCCTGACTTCGCATGGCCTGGTTCAGTCTGAACCTTTCCTGACACCTCTGGTCATGCTCTCCCACATATCTACAGTCCCCTTGACAATACCTTGGGTCAGCCATCGGAGTATGTTGTGGTAACTTTATCACCATCTTTAGTTAAGATGATCATGTACTATAAACCAACTAAAGCAACATCTATAAAACATCTTAATCCTACTGAGCCATTGGTTTATCATTATATCTCCTTCTATACTCAGGAAGCAACACCAGGTCTCCAAAATACTTTGGATTAGAAAATTCTAAAGTTGTCAACATATATTCAGGTGAGCAGCAGCAACAACAGCAAAACTGGCATAGAGATGTTTGTTTAACTACTTTTATCTTACAATCTGTTCAACACCAGGATTCTAGGAATACTCAGATAATAAACAAAATATATTTATATAAGACACATTTGATAAATAAGGTTTATAAATTCCTAAGGTTATAAATGTATGCTCAGGTTAACAGAAACTGACTTAGAGATGTTTGTCTAACTACTTAAGTCTTTACTGTTTGACACAAAGCTTCTGCTGTATGTACTCCTTTCTAATCTTAGTAAAGATGGCTGCCAGTCATATATTTGCTTTCAACATAATGAGGTCATCAGCTAACACAGAGGCAAGATATGTTTTTCATTTCTTTTTTTGTTTTGTTTTGTTTTGTTTTGTTTTGTTTTGTTTTGTTTTGTTTTGAGACAGGGTAGCCCTGGCTGTCTTGGAACTCACTTTGTAGACTAGGCTGACCTTGAACTCAGAAATCTGCCTGCCTCTGCCTCCTGAGTGCTGGGATTAAAGGCGTGCGTCACCACGCCCAGCCGGTTGTTATTTAAGAGTATCTTTTTCATAGTAAACCAATTTTTTAAACAAGAATTGTATCCAAGTTATATATACAGTATATTTTAAATAAGAGCTGAGTCACTTATATAGTGTGTTGTAGTAAATTAAGACCACCCATGTGTGTGTGTGTGTGTGTGTATACATTAAGTTTTAAGCTAATTTAAATAAGTTTTAAACTAAATTTTGTTATAGATTTTTTTAACTATACCCAATGAACTTACAAATTATGAGCTATTTACAGCATAGTTTTAAGTATATTTTTTTTGAGATCAGAGAAATCAGAGATAAAAGGTTTTTAACAATTATTTTTTATTTTTATTTTCAGAGTGAAAAGTAGTGGTAACATAGAGGTAAGGGACTTTTGGAAGTTAGAGCAGAAAGGTTGTGATATAAGAAATTCTGTGATCATTTGTATTATGTTATTCCTCTGTCAGGTCAGCTTTGCTATGTAAAATACGCACCTCAGCCCCTGGTCCCAGGTCAGAAGCCCATCAGTTTGTTCAGTGGTAGACACTGTTATTATCTGAGGGAATTTGAATTAAGTGTTCTATCTTTGGCCATTGATTGAACTGTAGTGAGGCCAAGCCATTTACAGCAAGACAGTGAGGCTTTAATGAAGTCACAGTCTGAGGAAGGAAGGAGAAAGGGTTGCAAAACATTCTCTGCTGGACCAGTTCCTGTAAGATCTGAGTGGGAGCTGAGGGACAGAAGGGACAGGGTCAGAGCACTGCAGCTCCTCAGGGAAGCAGGTGGAGGTAGAGCAGAACAGGAGAAATCAGTTCAAGAGGTGGACTAGGACAGACTTGAGGGGAAAAAGAGGGGCAGTGTCTTTGATATAGAGATATGCCTTATGTGGTCACATGTGGCCCTGGAGGGTATAGTAGGCTCCTGGAGCCAGAGAAGTATTTATGGAGTAGACAAGGAAGGAAAGGCAAATGGTTAGGGCACATGGAGAGAAGAAGGAGCTAAGAATCAGATTCTAGAATTTAGAGTCAAATTTGGTTGGTGGCAGAAGCCAGCAGAAACAAATAATTCTTGTATACCTCAGAAGAAACAGAACAGCAGCCTGGTTTGGAGGGGGCAAGTTCCTTGAAAGAGTGCTCATATATGCCAATCATGTAGTTTCTTCACCAGATGACTGAAAAACTGAGGACACGACCCTCTCCAAGGTATAGTTGGGGAGAAGGGGTATTATAAATATGAAGGAGTGCACAGTTGGTGGCACCTGGAAGGATCCAGACTGAACTAGACCATGAGGTGAGTGGTTTTGTTGTGTGTGTGTGTTTTGGGAGGGGGTGGTTTGTGTAGGGGTGTTTGGGGATGGGGGTTGGTGAGCGACTGAGAGAGGAACAAAAAAAGGGAGCAAAGAGAGGACCTAGGAACCAAGAGTGGCTGGGTTATACATAGGCAGCAGAGAAGCTGGGGGAAGCGAAGGGATGTGGGAATAAGATGACCTGAAAGATCTTGCTAGAATAGCATGCTGGGGACCTTCCACTAGAAGGTCGTGACAAACACTCCCTTCCCGGAATGACCCAGCAAAACAAAGCTTTACTAGAAAGCCCAAACTGCAAGGCAGGTGCAGATAATGATGGGGTGTTTCAGTTCCCTCTTGTGTTGACTAAGTCCTCTCCTCACCTTTGCCCATCAATGCTGCTTAGGGAGAGGCCATTTATAAAGGAGGGGGGATGAAAAGGTCAGCTCTGGCCAACCATGGGCTTAAACCAATTTAGGCTGTTATCAAGGCCTACCCTTAAACAAATAAAAAGTGTGTGCTTAGGAGATTCGGGGATTGCCTCTGTCCCATTGCAGGATGGCCCTGGATCAATAAACCTCTTGTTTGTCGATCTCTGTCTCTGTGTTTCTGTGAGTGGGACATCCCGGACATAAGACTCTTCAGGTCTTACAGGGAAACTCAGGTCCTGGAGAGTTAGGGAGCAGGATATGCCAGCTGGGTGACTCTAACAGTTACTTGTGAGTAGTCAGGAGGGAGATTGAATGGCAGCCAGAAACTATTTTCATATGTTAAATAGGCACCTGGGTTAACCATTAGTTTCTGCCCTGTCGATCAAAATACTGTTTTAAAATCTAATTCTAACAGGGCATGGTGGTGCATACCTTTAATCCCAGCACTCCGGAGGTAGAGGTAAGCAAATCTCTGAGTTCAAGGCCAGCCTACAGAGTAACCTCCAGGCCAGCCAGAAGCAGAGGGAGACTCTTGTCTCAAAACTAAAACATGCCCCAATCTAATTCTAAATCACAAATACAATATAAATTTAAAATGAAAGATGACTATTGAAATGCAAGGGTTCATGCTTTGCTGAAGAATGACACCCTAGACTTAAATAGTATGTAAGTACAAAGAGTGTTTTATTCTGCAGAAGTCCGGCATGATGGAGTCTCCCATTACCAAGATAAAGAGACAATCAACTGAGCTCCATGCTTTGATTTAAAGCACTTTGGAGTTCTGGGGTAGATGAGCTTTATCTTATTCTATCTCTAGGCATTCCTGAACCACTTACTGGGGTGTGGAGGCTGGAGCCTGGATTGTTTTTTTTTTTTTTTCTATTAGGAATTGACTTGTCTGGGCTTGCCTGGGCCTGCCTGGACTTACCCAGTTCTTTTTGTTTGTTTGTTTTTTGTTTTGTTTTGTTTTGTTTTGTTTTGTTTTCAAGACAGGGTTTCTCTGTATAGCCCTGGATGTCCTGGAACTCACTCTGTAGACCAGGCTGGCCTCGAACTCAGAGATCCACCTGCCTCTGCCTCCCAAGTGCTGGGATTAAAGGCGTGCACTGTCATGCCCTGCTGACTTGCCCAGTTCTCAGACCTAGGATCCTTAACTGCCAATTTGAATTCTGTCATGGAATCAACCGAGCCTTCTCATTCCCCACTTTTAGTACTGGGTCATCTTGAATCCTTGAGATGTTTCTGAAGCCCCTACACTAGCAGCAACCGTACATCTCTTCTGTAAGCTCTCCTGATGTCATTTGTCTTCACCAGTATATTTAGGGATGGCTGGGAGCTCAGGGGATAGGAGTGTGAGTGGGGCGGGGTAGCAAAGCTACCAGGATGTTGGCAGTGGAAACTTGAGCAGCCTCTCTTTTGGCTTTATCAGCTAGCCTATTCCCTCGGGCTATTTCTGATGTTGCTTTCTGATGCCCAGGGCAATGAGTTATGAGCACTTTGAGAGGAAGCTATTATGCCTCCAATAAAGCAAGTATCCCTTCCTTATTTTTGACGTTTTTTTTTCCTTCAGCAATCAATAATCCCATCTGCTCTCAGTGTAAATGTTAGCTATGGTTCCTCTTGCCAGTTTTAAAGCCTGGGTTAGAGCCTTTAGTTCAGTTTTCTAAGCTGAAGTTCTCAGCGGCAAAGCAGTTGCCCAAATAACAGAGTTCACGTCCATTACTGCCACCTCTGCATTCCTGATTCCATTCTGGATGAAGCTGCTCCCATCCATGAAGTAGATATGTTCTAAGTCTAGCCAGGGTATATCAGCCTAGTCCTGCCTGATGTTCTGGATGTGCCCCAGAACTACAGAGCAATCCCACTGCGTGTCTGAGGACGGGTCAGATAGCAGGGTGGCTGGGTTTAGGACAGATGATGGTTATATCTTATGCAAGGGGAATTCAGAAGTATAGCCTGAAAGTGCACCAGTCTGGCTTTGGACAGCCACTGGCTGGGTGGACTCTTGAGAGTCCCCTCAATAGCATGGGGGTTGGGGGTATGGTGGTAACAAGTTCCTGCCACATGGTTATTTTGTCAGCATCCTTGACTAGCAGGGCAGTGGCAGCTATGATCTGGAGGCAGGCTGGCCATCCTTGGGCCACTGTGTCTAGATCCTTTGATAAATAAGCCACAGGTCTTTTCTGTGGCTCCAAGTTTGGGTGAGCACCCCTTTGCTATCTCCTTTCTCTGATCCACATACAGGTGGAGAGGTTTGTGAATGTTGGGGAGGACCAAGGCCGGCACCTCCAATAAGGCTTTTCTTAGAGTCTTAAAAGCCATGTCCATCTCCAGGGTCCATTCTATTTTGTCTTCTTGGCCCCTGGTGACCTCATAAAAGAGTTTGGCTATCTCAGTGAACCCTAGCACCCAAAGTCTACAAAACCTGGCAGATTCCAGGAATTCTCATACTTGCCTTTGGGATGTTCAAAATGGGATGCTAAGGATGGTTTGCTTCCAGGGCATCTGACAGCACGTGTTGGATGGCTCCCTTGAATATTTACCCCAGATGGGTGACCTCAAGTTGACAAAGCTGGGCCTTCTTAGCAGACAACTGATATTCAAGTTGTCTCATCTCAGCTCCTGTAGCAGGTCTTGTGTGGCCTCCTGGCATGTCTCCAAGTCAGGAGCCCACAGAACATACTGGAGCACAGTTATTTAGGGGTGCACCCATGGGTACTAACCCAAGCCCTCATGTAGTGGGTTATCAAAGATGATGGATGAGTTCTTGAATCCTTGAGGCAGTCATGTCCAAGTCAGTTGTCCCTTGAAGCCTCTCTCCAAATCTTGCCATTCAAAAACAAATAGAGGCTGGCTTTTGGGTGCCAGAAGCAAGCCACACAAACATTCAGTCGCTGAAGCTTCCAACTCATGTTAAGGGCAGCTTGGTTAACAAAAGCCATGTTCACAGCTGGCTGGTGCTCTCCGTCAGCTTCAAAAAGTCTTTCTAGATATTCCCTGGGGCTCCCATTCTTTCCTGGCATCACCTAGCTCACCTTATATAAATTTGTGGGATGTCTGGAGGCCTCTCAGAGACACCCCCCTCCCCACTCACCAGAATATGGTGTAGACCTGGACTCCTTACCTTTAACATCAGTATTTAAATCCCAGTTGGGTCAAGTCAAAGGAAAGGCTGCATCAATATCAGCCTGAACTTGAGTGGGCAGCACATTTGCTCTTGGAACCAATTTCCGGGCACCTCCTATGATCTTCTCTCTCTCTTCTGTCATGAAGAGGACCTGGAACAATTGTTGACAAGTCATCCCAGGTGAGTCAGCATGACTGAATCTAGACCTGTGAGAGCAGATGGTCTTTCTAAAAATGGGGGTGGGGTGGGGTGGGGAAAGAGGGTGTTTTGCAACTTCCAGTTGTAAAGATCATTACTGGCAAATGGCACATATGACACGAACCATCTCCCAGAGCAACTATAGTAAAGTTGGCCCTCTGAGCAGTCGGGGCCAGATTGTGAGGTGGATTCCAAGTGGAGTCACGAACATCAGGAAAGTCAGAGGTTGATCCCTCTCTCTCTGCCTGTGCTGGCTGGGCAGGGGCAGCGGTAGTGGCTGCAGGAGTAAAAACATAAGGAAAGGGACAGAGATCCTCCTCAGGAGCAGAAAAGGGGAGCAAAGCAGGGGGCCCAAGCTGACCCTCCTTTAGAGGAAGAAGGGTAGGGAGTGGTAAGGCCTATAGCACTTGGTCTGGGTGGCCCCAGGCCTTATAAAGGTTCACCCTGTAAATGATGGGGAGATGAAAAGTCCTCCTTAGATCATTAATATCAGCCTGTGTGAGGAATTGCAGGCTGGTCTCCAGTCGAGCTGTGGTCTGAACCCCGATGGTCATAATTCACCTGACATGGTAGGCGTTCTCTCATGCTCCTGGAACTCCAGCCCCTGCCTAAGGTACCACCTTCCACAATCGCCACAAGAGAAGCATGGTCAGTAGTCAAGTAAGCAATGGCCCAAGCTTCTGACCTTCAGGCTAAACTCCTCTCCAGTTACCTAGCAACAGTGAAGACCATAAAAAGGGCTGTTCAGCCCCCACCTCTCTCTCTTACTTCCAGCTCTCTTGTCTCCCTCTTACCCCTTTCTCTTAACCCTCTCTTCCTTCTCTTTGTCTTCTCTCCTCTCCCCTTTCTCTTTGTCTTCTCCTCTCCTCTTCTCTCTCCCTCTTACTTTCTCTCTAGCCCCCCCTTTCTACCTTCTCTCTTTCCCCCTGCATTTCTATAATAAAGTTCTTAAACCATAGCGAGTCTCTGCTCCATTAAGACCCACTGTGCACTCTAGTCAGCGTTGGGAACTCCTTCCCTTATCCCTCTCTCCTGTAACCCCAGGGCTACAGGGTGTCACCTTGGGGTCCCTGGCCAGGGGCTGCCCCTCTTCCACCCCTGCTGCGTGAGT
This sequence comes from Mus pahari, assembly GCF_900095145.1. Lineage (NCBI taxonomy): Eukaryota > Metazoa > Chordata > Mammalia > Rodentia > Muridae > Mus > Mus pahari. The sequence continues at coordinate 656,513 of NC_034602.1, read as the reverse complement.
CAGACATGCTCACCCGGGGCCATGTGGAAAAGCGTCCAGCAGCTCTGCCTGTGTCCGCCTGCCCAGAGCACAGGAACTCTGGCCGGGTGTTAAGCCCCTTTTCCTTCCCCACTTTTCCCCTGGGCTCCCAGCCCCCTCCCCCTTATTTTGTTCCCAACAAGCCTGTACTTGAGTGGGCAGCGAATATGCTCCTGGAACCAATTTCTGGGCCATTCATTCCTGCAAAAAATTGTTAGTTTGTGGGGATGAGCAACCAGACCAGAGTCTTCTACAACTTGGCAAAAGTCCTTAAAATGGTTCAAGACAAAGCCCAGTGGGGTGCTTTGTGCCTGTTCCATCCGAAGAATCAAAGAAAAATTTGTACTAGAGGACAAAAAGTACAAACAGAATACACAAAGAAAGACACAGAAGGACATTCCTGAGAAAACAAACTGAAAGCCTGTCTAAGACGTCTTCTTCCCTGCACATGGGAGGCCTATAGACACACATCCAGTTTAGAATCTAGATGAGAACTAGCAAGTTCTCCAGCTTCTGGCCAGGTGACAAAATATGCGTCTGCTTTGTCCTTCACAGCCTCCAGATTAAACCTGAAACAGAATTAAACCCCAAACAGAAACACAGTTATGGACAATTCAAAAGACAACTGCACAGCTGGATTTACCAATTAGAAAAACACTCCAGTATTTGGGTTGATCTCAGACGAATCCCCAAATGTAAGGGTCTGTATTAGTCAGGATTCTCTAGAGTCACAGAACTTATGGATAGTTTCTATATAGTAAAGGAATTTATTGATGACTTACAGTCTGCAGTCCAATTCCCAACAATGGTTCAGTAGTAACTGTGAATGGAAGTCCAAGGATCTAGCAGTTACTCAGTCCCACACGGCAAGCAGGCAGAAGAGCGAGAACCAGACTCCCTTCTTCCAATGTCCTTATATGCTCTCCAGCAGAAGGTGTAGCCCAGATTAAAGGTGTGTGCCACCACACCTTTAATCCCAGATGACCTTGAACTCAGAGCTATCCCTGTCTTCAAGATCTCCATACCAAGATCCAGGTCAGAAACTTCTATCTCCCAGCCTCCAGATTAGGGTCACTGGTGACCCTTCCAATTCTGGATTGTAGTTCATTCCAAATTTTGTCAAGTTGACAACCAGGAATAGCCACTACAGGGTCCATGATTTGCCTAAGAATAACACCCTGGACTCAAATGGTATGCAAACATAAAGAGTGTTTTATTTTGCAGAAGTCAGCATGCTGGGGTCTCCCATTACCAAGATAGAGAGACAATCAAGTGAGCTTGCAGGCTCAATTTAAAGCACCTTGGAGTTCTGGAGTAGAGGAGTTTTATCTTACTTTATCTGTAGGCATTCCAGAACCATTAAGGGGCATAGAGGCTGAAAAATCCTGGGTAGGTGGCTTTGTCTTGCTCTATCTCTAGGCATTTTAAGACTATTATAAAGGAATGAAGATTGGAGCCTGGGTTTTGTTTGTTTGTTTGTTTGTTTGTTTTCTATTAGTAACTGACTTTCCTGGGTTTGCCTGAACTTGTCCAGTTCTTAGGCCTCTACTTAACTGCCAATTTGATGTCTGTCATGGAATCAGCCTAGCCTTCTCAGAAACAACTACAAAGAGTATCTTGGGTGTTACAGGTATCCAAATTCACTTCCTAGTGTTACTCTGCTCTTCGGAGCACCTGAAACCTACCGCATCAATTCACCAAACAGCCTCATGACTGTGGCTTAGCAGCTCCCGAGACCCCCCATGACTTTGGGGATACAGAGCAAATTTGACTCCCTCTCATTACCTACTCAGGGTAGGTACTCAGGTATCTACTTGGTTCTGCCAACCAAGTTTTCTTACTTTCTGAGTAGGGTTGTGTATGTTCCTGCAGAGCTAGTTTCTAAATGCACCATTGTGATTCCCATGTTACTTGTTTATGTAGCCAACCCCTGTATGCTGCCATACTTCAATTAAATGACCAGAATACTTAGTCCCTGTTGTTATTTGCTTGTAAGTATGATTACAGTCACCCTATGCTCCCCACTGGGACCCAAAATATTCATTTCTTAAAATAGTATTTAATAGGTATATGGCTTCCTTCAGATACTGACTGGTTGTTGCCCCTTTGTCCAGAAACTTCTTTTCTTCCCTTTAAAATGTTGTTTCTCATCAGTGTGAATTGACTTCTGCATATTCTCTGGGGGAGCCACTTTGCTTCTGAGGCAAGGCATCTAAGGAAATTATTTACATTTCTATTTTTCAAAATATCTTCTCACTCTCATGTGGATGTTATTCCCAAATAAATCCTATCACAGTGAATGTAAATAATGTAAATAGTGCTTGCCATCATTTGCCTCACTGCCTTTAATTCTTAGTTTCTCCAGTAGACAAAAAATTTTTCAGCTGTCTCCTGCTATTTGTCCTGTTTAATCTTACTCTTTAAAATGTTTATATTTTACAATAGAATGAGATTTTCCATCATGATGCATGTGACACAGTCACACTTAATGTCTTGGCTTGTTTTTTTTTTTTTTTTTTTTTTTTTTTTAATAGGTGTTACAGAGGTTCTCACACATCAAAACTCAGTGTCTTCTAAAAAAGTCACACACATTAATTTATTTCAGATATAGTATCTGTTTTTACCTAGCTGGCCTTATACTTGGTTACTATATGAGGAAAAACTCTTAAGTAGCTTTTCAATACCAGATTTCTGAGGTCATTTAGATACTGTGTGAAGGAACTAGGCAGTGGTTCCCACAAATTACACCATGCAACAGGTCTCTCGTGGGAGGTTTATTAAGGGAAAGGTGTACAGAGGCTACCTCTGGGAGAAGGAAGGGAAAAAAGGATGGGGGAAGGGAAAACATAGCTTTTTATCAGACTGGTAGTGCAGGCAGAAGAGAACATGTGACAGAGGTAACAATGTGCTGCCTCTGGGTAGCTAATGATGACATATCTTGGTGTCCTGGGTCCCTGGGAGCTGGCTGTAAAGACTGTCAATACTGTTGTGGAGTCCCTTTTGGCTGTCCATGGATATGACTGATTGCTAACACTGGTCCCTATAGAGAAGAGTTATCAGAAAGCTTCAGTTGGATCTAGACAAAATATTGAAAAATTGAATCTTGGGAAACTTGCCAGGCTTTCTCTTTGACCTCGAGCCACTATCTGAGGCCAGCTGACTCTTCCACTGTCAAGGTGTCATCCCAGCACAATGAGAGGAATAAGCATAAAAAAAAAAGAGTTCCCAAAACCAGAATTTATTCAATTTAAGAAAATAATTTGTCTCCTTTACTTTTTAGAGGCTAAATACACTTTAATCTGTGACATGATGTGACCATGATGTTAAACCTATTACTTAGCAAAATAAAAATTAGCTGATTCCTCTAATGTCAGTTTTTCTGGACATTTGGGGATTATTGAAGCCTCAAAGTCTAGAAACGAAACAACTTACTTCCTTGTATTCAACTGTTACTTTACAATACCCTCCCACTGACTTCTCTTTCCTTCCCCAGTATCCAAATGAGATTTACTCTTTTCCAATTTAAAATTCAAGGCCATACCTGAAGTGGTACCCAGTTATAATGAATGTTTTCTTGTGATATTCACCCAAAGGATTTGCAGTGAAACAGACCCACAGATGCATGTGAACATGTACATATTCATTCAATAAGCATTTGTTAAGGGAGAGGTGTTGACAGGGATTATGGGATAGTTTCCAGGTTGTCTTCTTGGTGGCCAGAATGACTTGGGGGTGGTGTCCAGAAAGGGAGAGGCCATTTCAGTTGGAGGCTGGGATAACTTCAGAAAAGAAGTGAGATTTCAACTGAAATCTGAGTGACTCTGTGGTATTGTGACTTAGATTTTGAGAAGAGCATTTCAGGCCCAGAGAACAGCACATGTAAAGGCCTTAATGCATGCCTTTCAGGGATCATGGGTATGGAATTAGGGAACAGAATTGAAAAGGTTAGAACCTTTATGGCAAGTGATAACTTGCAATCAGCCAACTTCACTCTGGAGACATCCAGCGTCCCCACTGAGGGAGAGCAATAAATAGATTCTATTTCCCCAGGTTAGGAGTTAGGGCAGAGAAACTGAATTATGCAGAGACAGGAAGGAGACCCTGACTGCCAAAGGCTGGGAGTAATTGGGAGTGAGTGTTAATATGTTTCTTTCTAATGTGATGAGAACCTTCTGGAAATAGTACAATTTTGGGACTATACTAAAACCACTGACTTGTACATTTAATGGGGCAAATTTTGTAATATGTCAATTATATTTCAACAAAAAGAGTTTGAACTTAAGAAGAAGGTTGACTCTTGGTGAGATACTCAGTATGTTCAGGAACAGTCATTTTCCTCAGGTGTCCTGCCTGAAACCATCCGTATTTCATGTCCTACATGTGCCATAGTTTGCATTTTATAATGGGTAATGGTTCATTGTGCTCCATAGTTCACACGCTCATATCTCTAATGTTGACCATAAATGAATGCTTCCATTTTTATTATTGATGTCACCAGAAACAGTAAAGTTCTCTTATTTTCCAAAAGTCCTGGTTTTCCATAAACCTTCTTCTAGAATTTCTATCCTACAGGGCTAGACTACTGCTCCCCTGCCTGAACTGTGCCTTTAGCCCTGTAGTTACCGTGTAATCTGTTTTATCTTTTTCTTTCTTTCCTTTTTGATATTTTTTTCTTTTGAGTCAGGGCAATACAGACAACACTGTCTTTGAAGTCATAGACATCCACCTGCCTCTGCCTCCCAAGTGGTGGTATTAAGTGCATGTGCTGGCATACGAGCTTTGAAGTCATCCACCAGCCTCTGCACCAGCCTCTGAGTGTTTGGAGTGCTTCCTGCTCTCTGCTCACCTTTCCCACTCAGTTCCACAAAATAACACAACAGACTTCATCTGTTTCTACTACTAGACCTTCAGCCTCGTTTTGTAATGTTTTTCTACCTGACTCCTTTGCCAGTCGTAGAGCCCCCTGAGGGCAGATACAGTGTCTTATTAATTTTCACTTCTCTGTTGCCTGTGTCTGGCAGATGGAAGATATAAAATGCTTGTTAATGCTTAGATTTAATTGAATTGTGGAGGCTGTGAAGAACAGCACAATGTCTCTGCTTCTGTGGAGTCACTCCCCTGGGCACTAACCGTAAGAAGTGGAATTACTGGGCCAGAGGGTACAAATTTTTCTCTGTGCTTGCCATACTGCTTTCTCAAAGGTCTACCAAATTTGTAGTGCCAGCTGAAATGAATGACTGTACCATATCCCTGTCACCTGGCCAGCTCATCATTTAAAAACTGCTAATTTAGCATGTGTCAAATGATATTTCAAGAGTAATTTGATTTGTACTTCTTTGACTACTACAAGGGTGACTAATACTTCATGCAGGAGCCCAAAGAACTCAGAAGTGGATGTTGAACCCTCTAGAACAGGAGTTCTAGGCAGTTACAAACAGCATGTAGGTGCTGGGAACTAAACCTCAGCCTTCTGCAACAGCAGTAAATGATTTTAATCATTGAGCCATCTTTTTAACCTGTTCTGGTTATATTTTATTTGCTATCTGATAGCCTTTTATTTTGGTATATATATATATATATATAATTTTAAAAAATATATTTATTATTTAAAACATCTTTAAAATTTAAATATATTTTGCCCATATTCTACCTCTACTCCAAATATATTCAGAATCCTCCTCTCAGCAGGTATAAATAATAATTTTTTAAATGATTTTTTTATTAGATCTTCTCTTCATTTACATTTCAAATGCTATCCCGAACGTCCCCTATACCCTCCCCCTGCCTCGCTCCCTTACCCACCCACCCCCACTTCTTGGCCCTCGAATTCCCTTGTACTGGGGCATAAAAAGTTTGCAAGACCAAGGGACCTCTATTCCCAATGATGGCTGACTAGGCCATCTTCTGCTACATATGCAGCTAGAGACACGAGCTCTGGAGGCACTGGTTAGTTCCTATTGTTGTTCCACCTATAGGGTTGCAGACCCCTTGGGTAATTTCTCTAGCTCCCCCATTGGGGGCCCTATGTTCCATCCAATAGATGACTATGAACATCCACTTCTGTATTTGCCAGGCACTGGCATAGCCTCACAAGAGACAGTTATATCAGGATCCTTTCAGCAAAATCTTGCTGGCGTATGCAATAGTGTCTGCATTTGGTGGCTGATTTGGGGATGGTTCCCCAGGTGGGGCAGTCTTTGGATGGTCCATCCTTTCATCTCAGCTCCAAACTTTGTCTCTGTAAGTCCTTCCATGGGTATTTTGTTCCCTATTCTAAGGAGGAATGAAGTATCCACACGTTGGTCTTCCTTCTTGATTTTTTTTGTGTTTTGCAAATTGTATCTTGGGTATTCTAAGTTTCTGGGCTAAAACCCNCTTATCAGTGAGTGCATATCATGTGAGTTCTTTTGTGATTGGGTTACCTCACTCAGGATGATATCCTCCAGATCCATCCATTTGTCTAAGAATTTCATAAATTCATTGTTTTTAATAGCTGAGTAGTACTCTATTGTGTAAATGTATCACATTTTCTGTATCCATTCCTCTGTTGAGGGACATCTGGGTTCTTTCCAGCTTCTGGCTATTATAAATAAGGCTGCTATGAACATAGTGGAGCACGTTGAAACATGTTCTGGGTATATGCCCAGGAGAGGTATTGCTGGATCTTACAGTAGTACAATGTCCAGTTTTCTGAGGAAAAAAATGATAGTTTTTGTTGTTAACTTTTACCTTAATGGCTAGGTTTACATTCATTCATTTAAAAAAATATATAAAAAAAAGAAAAGGAAAAATAAATAAATAAATAAAATAAATAAAAAAATATATAACAAAACAAAATAAAATATAATGATAAAACAAAAACTATCACATCAAAGTTGGACAAGATAGAAAGAAGAGTCCAAGAGAGGGCATAAGAGTCAGAGACCCACGTGTTTGCACACTCAGGGATCCCATAAAAACATTAAGCTGGAATCCATACTGTAAGTACAGAGAACCTGTTGTAGATCCTTGCAGGTCCTATACTTGATGCTCCAATCTCTGAGTTCATATGATCTTTGCTCATCCTAATTTAGAGGATCTTGTTTTCTTGCTGTCTGCCATCCCCTTTGGCTCTTACATTCTTTTGCTTCCCCATCTTCAGATTTCTTGAGATCTGAGGTGAGGAATTTGATGGAGACATCCCATTTAGGGCTGAGTGTTCCAAGGTTTCTCACTCTGCATAATGTCTCTCTCTGTCTCGGTATTTGTTTCTATCTGCTGCAGGAGGAATAAAAATTAGGACATAACCACTCCTAGGTTGAAGAGAAGGTTTTGTTGAAGGAAAGAATACCTAGGAAGATATAGACTGAGCATGGCTGGTGGAAAAGACTAGGCCATGAGAGAAGTCAGGGGGTGGGAGAGAAAGACGGAGGAATCACGAGGCCAAGAGAGCACATGGGCAAAATAGCTGAGAATTTATAGGAAGAGAAGCTTGGGGTAGGCAAGAAAAGCTCAGAGGCTGGAAGGGTTTAGGGTGATGGGTAGAGATGAGAAGTACTGAGCAGCCAGGGCTCTGTAAGCATTACTTGCTGAGATCTGGCAGGCTAGTATCCTCTTTGATTCATTTCTTGGTTTTGTTTTGTTTTTTGTTTGTTTTTTGAGACAGGGTTTCACTGTGTGACCTTGGCAGTCCTGGAACCTGCTCTGTAGACCAGGCTATCCTAGAATGATATAGCTCCTCATGTTTCTGCCTCCCAAGTGCTACGATTAAAGGTCTATGCCACCACTACCCACTTTGATAGGTCACTTCAGGTATTTGTCTCAGTTTTCTTTGAGACAACACAGGATGAAGTTTCTCTGATGATGGTTGAAGAAGGCACTGATCTATGAGTACAATATCACTAGGAGTCATTTTATCATTACATTTCTTTCCCTCCTTCCCTCTTTCCTTCCTTCCTTTTTTCATTTCTTTCTTTTTTTAGATTAGTGCTATTTGATTTTACTCTAGTTCCTGGGCTATCTAGCGTCAGGTATGGGTTCCAGCTCCTGGAGTGGGCCTTAAGTTATTGGTTGGTTACTCCTAAATAAGGGCTGTGCCACTGTTGCCCTAACATATCTTGTAGGTAGTACACTATTGTAGATAAAGGGTTTGTGGGTGACTTGGTATGTGTGTTTCTCTTTTGATAGGGTGCATCCTATAACAAAGACTATAACATGGGGAGGAAAGCTCTTTGTAGGCACCAGTTCAACATTTCCATATTCAATTAGTTAAATAGGTGTTGTTTTCAGCAATGGTGTCTTGCTGTCTGTTTGTGGAGAACAATGTATAGTCTTGGTAACAGCCTTGTAGTAGGAATGGGGCAGGGGGTGGGGGCACCTCTATGTAAACACCAGGGGCTCAAAAGCATTTCCTACAGGAGGACCTAATTGAGGACTGCCTGAGAGACCAAGGATTGCTGATAACAGACAATGACAGTAAATCTGGAACTGCTGTTCAGAAGAGAGGCTTTCTCGGGACCCACAGAAATGGGGCACAGGCGGAAGGTATTAAAGGAGCTTGCAGCAGTGTACAGACGAACTTGCTGCAGCATTTCTCATCTGCTCCCAGAGTCAGTGTCATTGACTCCATGCCACCTCATCTCCAACCCCCAAGGGCAGGTAGAGTAGGGCTTCGAGTAGTTCAAGGCACAGACAACATCACCTCTTTGACCAACAACTCAGTTAGACACCAGAACTCAACACCAGTATTGGAAGTTTTGTTTGTGGACAGGAGATGGCTACTTGGGACTCTGTTTCCCCAATTATTTGACAATTTCATTTAGATTACCTTCATATATGTATATATTTTAGGCTGTTTCAACTTTAATAGGTTTCCATACCACCTCTCAAATGGCCATTAATTTTAGCTGTCTCTCCCCATATTTCCTTTCACTACCCTCTCTATCCTTCTCCCCTCTTGATCCTCCCATTCCAGATGTTCCCCATGCATCTATAAATATCTACTCTAACTCCCTTTTATAATGAGATATATCTATTCCCTTACGCTTTACCTACCTTCTGTAGCTCTATGGAATATAGCTTGATTATCATTGACTTAAAAGCTAACGTCTACATATAACTTCTTATACATACCATCTTTGCATTCTTGGTCTGGGATATCTCACTCAGGATGATTTTTTTTCTAATTTATTCCATTTGCCTATAAACTTCATGATGTCATTTTTGACAGCTGAGTAATGATATGTATAAATATACTACTGTATAAACATACCACATTTTATTTATGCATTCATCTGTTGACAGGCATTTAGGTTGTTTCCACTTTCCGCCTATTATGAATATAGCAGCAATGAACATGATTGAGCAAGTGTCTCTGCAGCAGGATAAGGTAACCTTTGAGTATATGCCAAAAGTTGTATAGCTGGATCTTGAGGTTGATCGATTCCCATATATCCGAGGAAACACCACACTGATTTCCACAGTGGCTACACAAGTTTGTACTCCCACCAGCCATGGATGAGTGTTCCTCTTACTCCACAGCTTCAACAACATGATCTGTTACTTGTTTTGTTGATCTTAGCCATTCTGACAAGTGTAAGATGAAATCTCAATGGAGTTTTGATTTGCATTTCCCTGATGGCTAAGGACGTTGAACTATTCAAGTGTTTCCAGGCCATTTGAGTTTCCTCTATTCACACCAAGGTGTGGAGGCTACAGTACTAGGGGGAAGAGAATAATCTCTGGGAAATAGAGGGAGAGAGGGATCTGGAAGGGAGAGAGGAGGGGGAGGGGAAAAAAGGGACCAGTTCAGATATGAGAAGAGATGGAGGAGAAGTAAAGAGGGTCAGGAATTTGAAAGTAGGTGTGTAGCAGGGGGGGAGGGGGAGCTGGGGGTAGCCACTAGAAAGTCCCAGATGCCAAGGACCCAAGAGGTTCCCAGGACCCAACAGGGAGGACTTTAGCTGAAATACCCAACAAAGAGGGGATAGAACCTGTGGAGACCATATCCAGTGCATAGGCATGGCCCCCAGTTGAGGGATGGGGCCACCCACCCACCTCAAAAATATTAATCCAGAATTCCTCCTGTCAAAAGGAAATGCAGGGATAAAGAGTGGCAGAGACTGAAAGAAAAGCCATCCAGAGATTGCCCTACTTTGGGATCCATGCCATCTGCTGACACCAAACCCAGACATTATTACTGATGCCAAGAAGTGCTTACTGACAGGAACCCGGTACAGCTGTCCCCTGAGAGGCTCTGCCAGAGCCAGACCAATACAGACACAGATGTACACAGCCAAACATTGGACTGAGCATGGGGACCCCCAATGGGGAAGTTAGGGCAAGGACTGTAGGAGCTGAAGGGGTTTGCATCCTTATAGGAAGAAAAATATCAACCAACCAGACCCTCCAAAGCTCCCAGGGACTAAACCCCCAACCAAAGAGTACACAGGGTGTACCCATGTGTACTGGCTGGTTTTGTGTGTCAACTTGACATAAGCCGGAGTTATCACAGGGAAAGGAGCTTCAGTTGAGAAAATGCCTCCATGAGATCCAGCTGTAAGGCATTTTCTCAATTAGTGATCAAGAGGGGAGGGCCCCTTCTGGGTGGCACCATCCCTGGGCTGGTAGTCTTGGGTTCTATAAGAAAGCAAGCTGAGTAAGCCAGGGGAAGCAAGCCAGTAAGGAACATCCCTCCATGGCCTCTGCATCAGCTCCTACTTCCTGCCCTGCTTGAGTTCCAGTCCTGACTTCCTTTAGTGATGAACAGTGGTTTGGAGGTATATGCTGAGTAAACTCCTTCCCAACTTGCTTCTTGGTCACGATGTTTGTGCAGGAATAGAAACCCTGACTAAGACAGCATGGCTCCAGCTGGATATGTAGCAGAGAATTGCTTTATCTGGCATTACTGGGAGAGGAGCCACCTTGATCCTGTGGCGGTCTGATGACCCAGGATAGAACAACAGGCTGCTGAGGCAGGAGTGGGTGGGTGGATGGGGAAGCACCCTCATAGAGGTGGGGTCGGGGGGAGGGAAGAGGGGATAGGGAGCTTGTGGAGGGAAAACTAGGAAAGGGGATAACATTTGAAATGTAAATAAATAAAATAATCAATACAAAAATGAAAATAAATTGTTTAGATCTGCGGCCCATTTTTAATTGGGTTATTTGTTTTCTTGGTCTCTAGTCTCTTTGACATCTTTTGGATATTAGCCCTCTACTGGATGTGGACTTGGTAAGGATGTTTTCCCAGACTGTAGACTGCCAATTAATCCCAATCATAGAGTCCTTTGTCTTTTAGGTGCTTATCAGTTTCATGAGGTCCCATTTATTAATTGTTGATCTTAGTTCCTGTGCCTGCTGATGGTGTATTGAGTTCAAGGATATGCCCACAGTCTCCTTTATCAGTGTATCTGGTCTTATGTTGAGGTACTTAATCCACTTGGAGTTGAGTTTTGGGCAGGGTGATAAGTATGGATCTATTTGTGTGCTTTTACATACAGATTTCAGTTTGATCGACACCATTTGTCGAAGATGCTGTCTTTTTTTTTCCCCCCAGTGTGTATTTCTGACTTCTTTATCAAAAATCAGGTGTTGATAAATGTGAAAACTTATTTCTGGGTCTTCAATCTATTCTCTTGATCACCATGTCTGTTTTTGTGCCAGTACTATGCTGGGTTTATTACTATAACTTTGTTGAACAACTTGAAATTGGAGCTGATGATACCTCTAGCAATTCTTTAATTATTCAGGATAGTTTTAGCTACTGAGTTTTGTGAGTTAGTTTTGTGTTCAGTTACTTTGCTGAACTTTTTTTGGGGGGGGGTTTAAATCAGCCATAGTGTTAAGCTATGGAATTTTTGGGTCACTTATATATATTATTATATCATCTACAAATAATGATACTTTGATTTATTGCTTTCCAATTTGTATCCACTTGATCTCAAATTGTCTTACCGCTCTAGTTAAGACTTGATACACTATATTAAATAGGTATGAAGAGAGTGAACAATCTTTTTCCTGATTTTAATGGAATTTTTTTGAGGTTTTTCTCTATTTAAGTTGGTGTTGGCTATGGATTTCCTGTAAATTGCCCATATGGTATTATGTTGAAGTATGTACCTTGTACCTCTATTATTTCCAGAACTTTTTATCATGAAGTGGGTTGGATTGTGGTAAAGACCTGTTGTGCATCTATTGGGATGATAATGTGGTTTTTGTCTTTCATTTTATTTATGTGGTAGATTACATTTATCAATTTACATATATTTAACCATCCTTGTGTCTCTGGGATGAAGCCTATTTTGATCATGGTGGATGATTTTTTTGATGTGTTCTTGGATTTGGTTTGCAATAATTTTTTGTTGTTTGTTTGTTTTGGTTTTTCAAGACAGGGTTTCTCTGTATAGCCCTGGCTGTCCTGGAACTCGCTTTGTAGATCAGGCTGGTGTCGAACTCAGAAATCTGCCTGCCTCTGCCTCCCGAGTGCTAGGATTAAGGTTTGCAAGTATTTTATTGAGTAATTTTACATCTCTGTTCATAAGGGAAATTGGTCTATAATTCTTTCTTTGTTTAGTTTTTGTTTTTTTGTTTTATGGTTTAGTATCAGGTTAATTCTGGCCTCATAAAATGAATTTGGCCAGAATTCTCTTTGTGTGTGTGTGTGTGTGTGTAATAATTTGAGAAGTATTAGCATTAACTCTTCTTTGAAAATGTGGTAGGATTCTGAACTAAAACCATCTGACCCTGGGATTTTTTGGGGGGGGGCAGGAGAGGGAGACTTTTGATGACTTCTTCTCTTTCTCTAGGGGTTATAGGTCAATTGAAATTGCTTATTTGATCTTGATTTAACATTGCTAAGTTGTATGTATTGAGAAAACTATCCATTTCTTTCACATTTTCCAATTTAGTGAAATACATGTTTTTAAAGTATGTCCTTATGATTCTCTGGGTTTCCTCAGTGTATTTGGTTATGTCCCTCTTTCACTTCTAATTTTGTTAATTTGAATCTTCTCTCTCTGCCTTTTCATTAATGTGGATAAGAATTTTGTCAATTTTACTAATTTTCTCAAAGAACAAACTCTGAGTTTCATTGATTCTTTGTATTTTTTGTTGTTTTTTATTCTGTTGATTTCAGCCATGAGTTTGATTATTTCTTGCTGTGTAGTCCTGGGTGTGATTACCTCTTTTTGTTCTAGAGCTTTCAGGTGTGCTTTTAAGTTACTAGTACAAGATTTCACTAATATTTTTATGTAGACACTTAGTGCCTCCTAAAACTGTTTCTATTGTGTTGAATAAGTTTGGGTATGTTGTACATTCGTTTTCATTCAAGTCTAGAAAGTCTTTGTTTTGTTTCTTAATTTCTGTCTTAACCCATTTTTTCACTCAGTAGAGAGTTATTCAGTATCCATGAGTTTATAAGCTCTCTGTTGTTGTTGATATCCAGCTTTTATCTATGATGGTCTGATAGGATGTAGGATATTATTTCAATTTTCTTGTCTCTTTGGAGACTTCCTTTGTATCTAAGTATGTATTCAATTTTGGAGAAAGTTCCATAAGGTCCTAGGAAGAAGATATATTCTTTCATGTTTGGGTGAAATGTTTTGTAATATCGGTTAGGTCGATTTGATTTAAAATGTCAGGTAGCTCCAGCATTTCTCTGTTTAGATTTTGTCTGCATGACGAGTCCATTAGTGAATGTTGGGTACTAAAGTCTTCCGGTATTAGTGTGTGAGGATCAGTATGTGATTTAAGCTGTAGTAATGTTTCTTTTACAAAGGTGAGTGTGCTTGTAATAAGGGCAAAAATGTTAAGAATTAAAATGTACCTTTGCTGAGTTTTTCCTTTGATGAATATATATTATTTTTCCCGATTTCTTCTGATTAGTTTTGGTTTGAAGTCTGTTTTGTCAGATATTAAAATAGCTACACCAGCTTGTTTCTTAGATCCATTTGCTTGGAATATCTTTTTTTCATCCTTTTACCCCAGGTTATGACTATTTTTGATGTTAAGGTATGTTTCGTGGATGCAGCAGAGGATGAATCCTGTTTTCACATACATTCTGTTAATCTGTTTCTTTCAATTAAAGAATTGAGACCATTGATGTTGGAAGAGTTGTGTTTGTTGATTGCTGTTTCTGTCTGTCTGTCTGTTTTGAGGCAGGGTTTGTCTACGTAGCTTTGGCTGTCATGGAACTCATTTTGTAGAGCAGCCTAGCCTTGAACTCATGAAGATCTGATTTTCTCTTACCTTCTGAGTGCTGGGATTAAGTGTGTACACAACCATTACCGGGCTGATTGCTGTTATTTTGTTGTTGCTGTTTTGGTGGTGGTGGTGGGTGGGTGTACTTCCTTCTTTTGACTTTGCTTGACTGAGAATATTCTTTGCGTTTTCTTGTATGTAGTTAACCTGTTTAGGTTTACCTGTTTACCATCTAGAATCTTCTGTAGGACTCACTTTGTAGATAGATATTGCTTACATTTGGTTTTATCATGGAAAGTCTTAATTTTTCCATCTATGGTGATTGTTAGTTTTGTTGGGTATGGTAGTTGAGGCCATTTGGGATTTCTTAGACTTTGCTGCACATCTGTACAGGCTCCTTCTGGCTTTTTATAGTCTCTGTAATTCTAAAAGGTCTGCCTTTATATGTTACTTGGTCTTTTTCTCTTGCAGCTTTTACTATTCTTTCTTTGCTCTATCTGTTTAGTGTTTAGATTTTTAGGGGCTGAGGGGACTTATTTTTCTGGTACAGACTTTTTGGTGTTCTTGTACCTTGACCGCATCTCCTTCTTTAGTTAGGTTAGGGGAATTTTCTTCTATGATTTTGTTGAAAGTATTTTCTGTGTCTTTGACCTGAGATTTTCCTCCTTCCTATATTCCTATTATTCTTAGATTTGGCCTTTTTGTACTGTCCCATATTTTTTGGATGTCCCAGAAGTTTTTTAGATTTGACATTTTTCTGACTGATGGAGATATTTCTTTTATCATGTCTTCAATGACGGAGATCCTCTCTTCTATCTCTAGCATTCTGTTGGTGAAGCTTGCCTCTAAGGTTCTTCTTAAAGTTCCTAAATTTTTCACTTTCAAATTTCCCTCCATTTTTTAAAGTTCTGTTTCCAATTCCCAATCTTGGACAATTATTCATTTCCTTCTACTGTTTCTGTTGTTATATATTTCTTTCTTTTTTTGGGGGGGAGGGGTTGAGACAGGGTTTCTCTGTATAGCCCTGGCTGTCCTGGAACTCACTTTGTAGACCAGGCTGGCCTTGAACTCAGAAATCCGCCTGCCTCTGCCTCCCGAGTGCTGGGGTTAAAGGTGTGTGCTACCACGCCTGGCCCTATATATTTCTTTAAGAGATTTATTAGTTTCTTCTTTAAGGACCTGTACCAAACTCATAAAGGCTCTTTTAAGGTCTTTTATTTGTGCTTCATATCCCCAAAATAATGTTTTTATTGCTTATGTGAGAGTTTCACATAATGGACTCTGGTCAAACTCACCAGTATCCCCAGGTCCATCCTCCACCCTTGTAACCTCCCTTAGAAGAGAAGAGGAAAACCAAACCAAACCAAACCAAACCAAAACAAAACAAAGCAATCAACCAAGTCCAATTTGTGTTGCCTAAAAACTCACTGGAGTATAGTTAAAGTACCAGTGGCAAGATGCTTAAAGAAAACAAAATTCTTCCCCACCCTACCCAGAAGCCATCACGAGTGAAAAGTTATACTTAAGCATTCCTATCACGAATTTTAGAAGTTCTTTTCAATGGCTTTCTGTCTAGGCTGTTTCTTTTTCAGGGGGTGGTGGTGGTGGGTGTAGAGTGGGGGAAAATGCTGTCACAGAGGCCTGTCTCATTCTTTTAATTTTTTTATTGGATATTTTCTTTATTTACATTTCAAATGTTATCCCCTTTCCCAGTTTCCCTACTTCCCGGAAACACCCTATCATATCCCCCCTCCCCCTGCTTCTAAGAGGGTGTTCCTCCACCCACCCACACACCCACCCACACCCCCACTCCCCACCCTTGATTCCCTATATTGGGGCATCTATGGAGTCTTCATAGTCTCTCCTTCCATTGATGCATGACAAGACCATCCTCTACTACATATGCAGCTGAAGTCATCTGTACTTCTTTGTTGATGGTTTAGTCCCTGGGAGTTCTGGGGTGTCTGGCTGGTTGATATTGTTGTTCTTCCTATGGGGTTGCAAACCCCTTCAACTCCTTTAGTCCCTTCTCTAACTCCTCTATTAGGGACCCCATGCTCAGTCAAATGGTTGACTGTGAGAATCCGTCTCTGTATTTGTAAGGCTCTGGCAGGGCCTCTCAGGAGACAGCCATATCAGGCTCCTTTTAGCATGCATGTCTTGGCATCCACAATCATGTCTGGGTTTGATAACTGTATATGGGATGAGTCCCCAGGTAAGACAGTCTCTGGGTGGCCTTTCCTTTGGTCACTGCTCTACACTTAATCTCCATATTTGCTCCTGTCAGTATTTTGTTCTCCTTCTAAGAAGGACGGAAGCACCCATACTTCGATCTTCGTTCTTATTGAGCTTCATATGGTCTTTGAATTGTATCCTGGTTATTTGGAGATTTTGGGCTAGTATCCACTTATCAGTGAGTGCATACCATGTCATTCTTAACTGTAGCTGCTAGCAGCCACGGGGTACTGGGTTCCTGAAAGGAAAGATGGGGTTTTGGATGGGAAAGGCTTCTAGAGAAATAAGGAGCCAAGATAAGTTCTGATCAAGACCAATGTTTACTTATGAGTCTGAGCTTGTCTCCCACTACTCCAGGATCTCATTGCTTTGTCAGGATAGTGTCAGGAGAACAGGTTCAGCCTCTCAGCAGGTAGTGGTGTCTTGGAGGAAAGCTGCAGATGTGCAGGACAAATAGACTTTACCTAGGTTGGAAGACTCCATCCTAGGTGGGCTAGGAACTGTGGCAAGCCAGGTCTGAGCAGCCTGCTCAAGGTTAGGGGAAGGGCACACTTAACTGTGAGTCTATTGTCATTGATACCACTGCAAAATAAGCTTCATTGCCCTTCAGTCAGGGGCAGCACAGACCATGGACCTCTACAGTTTCAGGTGACAGCATGTACCATGGTCATCTAAATGACCTCTGGGGGTAGTATAGGCCACACATGTCAACATGTACCTTGCTGCCAAACCTCAGGCCAGCAGCATAGTCCATGAACATTGACATGGTACCAGCGGCAGCATGGCCTTCAGACATCAACACTGTTACAGACTGTGTTATTTGTGCTTCTAAAATGTTTGAATATTCAGTGCCTGGTGTTGCTTGGCTTTTGTGGAGACATATTGTCCTGGTTGCTATTGATCGAGTTTTTACACTTGCTGTCTAGGTTTCTGGGATTGGGAAAATTGTAATTTTAGGTGCCAATATCTGGTCTTATCTTTGTTGGGTAGGTTTTCTTTGATTTCTGTTTCCTCTCTGGTTCTTAGGAGAGTGTGGTGTCTGTGTGTTACCTGAGGGAAACATTTCTGGGTCTTGATAGGTATGGTCACTGCAGGTTCCAGGTAATGAATTTCTGGGTACTGGGGACCTGAGGCTTAGGATGGGCTTGGAGTGGTGGTGGTAGAGGAGCTTCACAAGAGGAAAGAAAGCAGGGTGTTCCACCAGGAGCTGCTTAAAGTTAGTTCCCTAGGAATGGGGTAGAGAGTGAGGAAAGAGAACAGCAGAAATTCTGCTGTGGAGATGGAATGAGACAGGAGGACTGGACTTGGAGGAATGGAGGATAAGGTGAGGATCTACAGTTAGCTTTCCTGCTTCCCTGGCAGGAGTAGCCTGAGGAATCCCACAGGGCAGAGTATATATTTTTCTGTTGTGCATTTTTCTTATTTGTTGGCTTTTTAAATTTTTTTTTAATTTTTATACTTATAAATGAATACTGTTATTCATAATTTTTTTTTGATTCTTCGAGACGGGATTTCTCTGTATAGCCCTGGCTGTCCTGGAACTCACTCTGTAGACCAGGCTGGCCTCGAACTCAGAAATTCACCTACCCCTGCCTCCTGAGTGCTGGGATTAAAGGAGTGTGCCATCATGCCCGGCTTCCTCATAATATTTTAAGAAAAGTTTCCTCCTCAAAGTTTTTTCAAATATTTTGCTTTCCTCTCATAATAATAAAAAAATTAATCCACCTGGCATATATTGAGTACTTAACTATTTTAAATTTTCTATCAGTAGTTTCAATAGTCTTTATCAATATTCCCTGTATCAGTTATGATTGTTTGACTTCAAGAAACAAAACTCTAAGCAAGAGTGGCTCAGAGAAATAGGCCTTTCTTCCACGTTTACAGAATTCCATAGTTGTGTGGCTGCTGGGCCATTGCTGTCCCTGTGATGAGGAGACTGGAAATTCAAATATAGCCTTTCTCATGTGAGGCTTGGGACCTCACGGTTATGATACAGTTGTTGGGCCTCGTGTCAAAGCAGGAAGGGAGAATAGTCCCTTCAACCAGGAGAATACATTTTTCTTAGAAACCTACCAGTAGACTTTGTCTTAGCTCTCATGAGCCAGAGAGAATCACATGGTCACCCTTAGCTGCAACAGTGGCTAGCAAAGAATTTAATTCTTTTTGGTTTTAGACAGAAACTCTTTTTGGTAGGAGACAGAAGAGAATTGAAGTTTAGGAAAGGACATTGATTGAGTCAGCTCATGAAAAATGTTTTACATGCTTTCCTGTCTGCTTCTATTTCACAAGTTTTCTTTGTAAAACTTTTTTTAAAGTTTATTTCTTACTTGTACAAAGATTGACTGTCCACTATGTACCTTTGCCTAGGCTAGGGTTGTACAGACCAGTCTACCTCATATTTGCAGCAATTCTCCTGCCTCCCTAGTCCCGAGACAGAGGCTATCATGTCCTAGAGAACATGCCACCTATGTTAAGATATTTTATTTATATGGCTATATTTCATTTTATAAATGTGCCTTTCATATTGAATCTTCTCTTCATTTGGATTCATTAATCTGTACTATAGCAAGTATATTAATTATTTATAGATTTTAAATGGTTTATACTGATAGGAACTTATTATTTTCTATATTTCTTGTTATAGTGGTATTCTCACTATTCATATTATTACACACATGTTTCAGAAGTGAAATTAAAAATACTGGGTTTCAGATAAGAATAATTTAAATTCACAAAATTACTTAAGTTCAATTCTATTGGTTAGTACAGACATTCTAATGTTTTCAGTCTTGACTGTGGAACTATTTCTCCACTTACTTGAATAATTTCTTAAGTGTTCTAACACAGTTTTGAAGTTTGTTTTAAAAAGCCTAGTCATTCTAAGTTTAGAAACTTTGAGGGTACTGCAATCAGATCTCTTTCCTCATTGTATTATCTAAGCATAGCTAAGGTTAGGTAAAAATTACCTTGTGTTCTCTGTAACTGTGAAAGTGGCACTTGCCTGCCTACCCAAGAGCAAAGCAACTGGT
The DNA here is from genome assembly GCF_900095145.1 of Mus pahari. Lineage (NCBI taxonomy): Eukaryota > Metazoa > Chordata > Mammalia > Rodentia > Muridae > Mus > Mus pahari. The sequence continues at coordinate 637,056 of NC_034602.1, read as the reverse complement.
GTACCTTACCTTCTGTACCTGTCCGGTCAGGCTGCACGTAACAGACAACAGAAGCTGCACTCTGTGTTCTGAACCTGATTTAGCTGTTCTTCCAGGTCATAGGACTCCTGTTTCCTTTAGGCACCATGACAATTCTGCTGTGGTAAGGCAGTCCTCAATGTGATAAGATGGTCAATCAGAAGAAAGTGGATCTTCTCCCTAACCCAGTGGTTCTCAACCTGTGGGTGGCAACCCCTGTGGGGATTAAAAGGCCATTTCAAAGGGGTTCTATATCAGATATTCTGCACATCAGATATTTACATTATGATTTAAACAGTAGGAAAATTACAGTTATAAAGTAGTAGTGAAAATAACTTTATGGTTGGGGGGTGGTCACCACCACATGAGGAACCGTACTAAAGGGTCATAGCATTAGGAAGGTTGAATTTACACAGTATGTTTTTCAGTCTCATTGGATTAGTTTATGTCCTTGCTTACCATAATGTAGTAACATTGACTGAGAGTAATTTTATTATTTCACTTACATGTGAGCTGGGACAATAGAATCATTTCTTCTATGACATATGAACTTCATGTAGAAGACATGACTATACAGATTCCTTTCCACTTCTGCCATCAAATTAGGATAGTTAACAAAGTTAAAAACAGTTGAATAAAGGATGTTGAGGATGCAACTGTGGTACACACCTTACATTAGAGGCCTGCCCTGTCACCAGAAGTCCAGGTTAGATATTTTTTCTTTGTATTACTTGGCCATAATAACAGGAAGAACCATAGTCTGAAGGGAAGATCTCTGGCTAGAAGCCTTCCCTAGACTGAAAATCAGAAGGTCTAGCAGGGTGGGGAGAGGAGGTCAAGGACTGAGGTGAGAGTGACAACGAAGATATCCATGGGGAAAATTAATTCCACCATCGTGAACTGTAAATTTTGTCATTTGCTCCTTTTCCCATGTTCAGTGAATGATCTTTTTCTTACGATCTGAATAGGATAGGAACTTTTTCATTTAGTTCTGTTAAGGATAGAACATAGGATCGTATGCATGTTAGCTGAGAACACTACCATTAAGGTACATGTTCAGCCCTTGGGTTTTGACTCATGGTCTGACTATGTACCACAGATTGGTCTCAAATGAGAAATTCTTGAATATAGGTATATAGTACTATGTCTGGGGAGATAATGGGCCAAGGACAAAGATTGGCTTTGTTATATCATGGCCTTTGGTCTTCATGTATCTGTATTTCTCTTTAGAATGTAAACCTATGTGGGTTGAAACCATGTTTGTCTTATTTAACTCTTTGCCTAATTCAGCTTCCAGTACATAAGGTTCTAGTGTTAAGGTAGTTAAAATGTTAAGGCATAGATGAAATGTTTAGGCTGAGCTTAAACGTTAAAGCCTAGGTAACTGTTACCTGGCTAGTCTGCCATTTTGTGGTCTTACTAATATTATATGGAAACTTTCTCATGTTTCTGCTGTTACTAGCAAACTTTCTCATGCCCAAGTTGATTACATATTCTGTTATATTCCCTTCCCTTGGAAACCAATCACAATAGAAGTCAGTAGAATTGCTATATATATATATATTTTTTTCTTTATTTACATTTCAAATGCTGTCCCAAAAGTTCCCCATACCCTCCCCCCGCCCCTGCTCCCCTACCCATCCACTCCCACTTCTTGGCCCTGGCCTTCCCCTGTGCTGAGTCATATAAAGTTTGCAAGAGCAAGGGTCCTCTCTTCCCAATGATGGCCGATTAGGCCATCTTCTGCTACATATGCAGCTAGAGACACGAGCTCTGGGGGTGCTGGTTAGTTCATATTGTTGTTCCTCCTATAGGGTTACATCCCCCTTCAGCTCCTTGGGTGCTTTCTCTAGCTCCTCCATTGGGGGGCCTGTGCTCCATCCAATAGCTGACTGTGAGCATCCACTTCTGTGTTTGCCAGGCACTGGCATAGCCTCACAAGAGGCCGCTATATCAGGGTCCCTTCAGTAGAATCTTGCTGGCATGTGCATTAGTATCTGGGTTTAGTGGCTGATGATGGAAGAATTGCTTTTTATAGTTACCCACAATAAGCTTGGACCTGAACCTACCACCCAGCCATACTTCCTGCACCCTTAGAAGTTTTTATAAGCTTCCCATGAGATGGACCTCAATATAAGAGACACCTGAACAAATACAAGAAACTGTTTGGAATAAGACTTCCATTTTGATTAGGGGTCAAGTAAAGTTTAAGTTCCCAAGTACTCTCTGGGAACTGACGTCCTAATTGGCAGAAAGAGTCATGTATGTGGGTAACTGACATCTTGGTTGGCAAGTTAAGATATGAATGCTAGACAAGTCCCATCCCGGGAAACAAGTTAGGACATGAATACTAGACAAGGCAAGTCCCCTGCCACAATTGGATACCCCAACCAATGGGAGCAGAGTAAGTGCACAATAAAGACATGCTCCTAAGGAAATCCCCTATCCCTAAATCCTAATTCATAAAATAACTTGGTACAGATGTTTGTGGGTTTTAGGCTTGAAAACCCTGTAGTATCTTAACGCAGTGTGACAGTTCAACTCCCAAACCTGAATCATGGCCCTGATCCATCAGTCATGGGGTGTATGTGCGATGAATTATCCCTGTCTGACTGGGATTGGTGTTCATGTGGTTTGTGAGGTGACTCCTGGACCCCACCATTAGTACATAAGTACATAAGTACTTGCTAAACAAGTGGCTGAGTTTGATAAAATTGAAAAATATTTGTCCCATACCAAGTGGAGAAGTGACTGTCACCTCATAAACTAAACCATGAGCTGTAAGACTCCCAGCATAAATGCCAACTATATCTATGATCATTGTCTCTGCCCACATTTTTTCAAACTAATTACAGACATTGATAGTAACAACTTTTTCCTTTCTCAAAACCCTTTGCTGAGCACTTCACTCACCTCCTTCAATTCTTCCAACCTTATAATTACTCAGATGTCAGTTATTCCTCCAGGAAATTCTATACAGCATTTCTCTTCACAAATAGTTACCAAAATCTGGCGAAGAGATAGCAAATTCCTTTGTTTCCTGTTTCTTATCACTTTGTCCTCTAGGGAGACACAGCTCAGCTGCTCAGACAAGATTTGATGGAGTATAAGTGACTGGTAATTTAGTAAGAGCTATCCTAGAGTGAAATGTGATAGATCCACTGTCGTAGCAACAGATACCACATGAGCTTAGAGACAGGCAAAGGTTGACCCTGTGGTCAGTAGTGATGGGAGGAGTTGATGGTAGGTGTGTGAGAGCCAGGAGTAAGTGGGCTTCATCTTCTGGCAATGTTTATTCCTGGAACAGATGAACATTCAGAGGACTAACTTCAGAATCTTGGATGAGATCCAAAGATTGATTGGTGAGTTGGAGAAGGTCCTCCTTTCTGTTCGTATAGCTTATCAGGGCATATTTACTAATCTAGGGTGCTGGTTTTCTTATTTATAAAATAGAAAAAAAATTGATTATCTCAAATGAGCATTTGTGAATTTAATAGAGCAATGGCCAGAATTTCTCTATAGAAAAATGCAGTAGAGGTACAAATTATTCTAATAACTAAATATATATAAGCTCCATGTAGATACTGAAGATATGAAGGAAAATGGCATTGGTTTATTTATATTAAGTCATGATCCACATATCAGCACTGTACATAGAAATCCCTATATTAATACTATCACAATTCTGCATATTCATATAACACAATTGAACGTGTGTTTACAAGCATAGATGCTCTTTAGATGCAGAGTCACATACTTGTTTTTAAACCCATGGTTTTTTGTTTTCCCAGAAAATGTAAAGATGAATTTAACATTTTTTTGTCATCTTATCATGACATTATTATATGCTTTACAAGCCCAAGGGACTGCTCAAAGCTTAAAAGAATTGCAACAACAACAAAAAGTCAAGCAAGAAAAATCTGACTTCAAGTATTTAAACCCTCTAGACTAGAATGAGTTGTGCAGAAGTGTTTGGCCCAAGAGCTGTGGAATATTTTAACAAAGGTGATGGTGATTGTTCTGAAGTTTTTGTGGTTAGAAGGAAGAAGCTTAAGTTATTTGTAAAAGATCCCCTGACACGGAGTAGACAGGTGCCTAGTCATAGCTTTACTGTAATTAGTTGGAAAGGACTTGAGGAAGTGAGATGACTTTAGTCCTACCTGAGTCCATGACTTAATGAGTGAGAGACCTTAAGAAGTCACAGAGGTGCAAAGTTAGATGTCAGCTGAAGAGAATGGAATATTTTCCAGTTTTTAGGCTTGTGATTACTTTCAATCACTTCTAAAAGAGAGTGCTTATTGTTGGGACACAATGAAGTAACAGTGTGAAATGAGAGCTACCCTGAAGCGAGACTGTCCAGAGCTATAAGGACAGCCGATGCCGACACTGCTGAACGGTTAACATGCATGGCACCGTGAACCTCACACTTTGCATCTATCATGCATTTAACCCTCAAACAATTGCAGAAATAATAGTGAGATAGCTAGTTCATGTTTCAAACAAGCAATGACAACAAACTGGAACTTTCACAAACCTGCCAATGGCCCTGTGTACATGGAGATTAAAATCCCTCAAGTGTCACTGTGGGATAATCCAGGGAGATAGGGCTATTGGGAGTGTTTAGGACTTTTTATGTCCTTGAGGCATCTGGACATAAAATTCTTTGTCTCTATTGTGCTAGACTTTTGAACATCATTAGAGATGGTTAGTTGAAACCATTTTTTCCCATAGGGCCTCCATAACCAAATTACCATGTTTTCATCTCTCTAGCTATAAGATTATAGCTTCCCTTCTCATCTTCCCAGTTCCATGGAAAATATGTCAAAGACATGTTCTTCCACCTGTCACTTGAGAGCCCTCTGCTTCTCTCAGCCACAATGTCCTCAGAATTCTATTTATCTCTAACAGTAAATCTTTCTCTGTGCTAATGAGCACAGACTATTTTTGTTTCATTCTGTACTTCAGGTTCACAAGAATACTTGCAATAAACAAAATCAATATTATATTTCAATGGCATATTCTAGTATTAGAGTAATTTATTTAATACTTGCCACATTTTTTTTTAAAGCCCTATTCTTTTCCACTCTCTTGAGTGGTTTTTACTGGCTTGACCTGTTTGCTATCTTGCTTCAGGAGTACACAAATCCCTGAACCCATGTACTAATGTGCTGCCCCATGCTCTGATTTCCTGGAGCCTTGGCTTATATTCATCTTCATATCCCTTGCTCTCCATGCTGTATGAGGTTCACAGCACAGAGGCTATCCATGCTCTGGTCATCTGCTTGTTTCTATTCAAGTTGTGTTTGTTGAAAAAAATTGGATAATTACCTATCAAAGTAATATATGTCCATTTAATATGTAGAAAAGTGAGAAAAAAAAGTCAGCCACAGCCGGGCCTGGTGGCGTAGGCCTTTAATCCCAGCACTCGGGAGGCAGAGGCAGGAGGATTTCTGAGTTCGAGGCCAGCCTGGTCTACCAAGTGAGTTCCAGGAAACCAAAAGTGTTCAAAGAAAACCCTTTTGAAAAAAAAAAAAAAAAAAAAAAAAAAAAAAAAAAAGTCAGTCACATCTTTCAAGCATTTTACCAACTGAACGTCACAGAGGATAATCAGTTCTGCTTATGTCCCTTGTACTACTCTGCTTTCTAACCTTGAGGATTGTATCTTGATGCTGTGCCAGCCAACTTGCAGCATAATTAATTCTTTGAGAAGGAAAATCTGGGATAGAACCTTGATGGCATTACCCACTTATTGAAGAAGCCCACGGCCATAAGGCCCCAAGGCTCCTTGATGACCACACAATCTAATGTACTTATGGTTTGAACATTTCTTATATTTTCTAATACTATATCTCAGTAACTGATACATCCAGAGAAAACAAGACTTGTTAGCATGCAATGCTATCCAAGTATAGAGGAACCACAAAGAGAACATCACAACACATATAGATAATTTAATAAAATGTTATACTTTTAAAGAGAGTGAAAACTCCTAACTCATTAAGTACTTATTTACTGTAAGTTTCCCTGAATTAGCTGATGTGTCTTGGTAGAAAAATATTACTTAATATTTCTAATTAAAGTAAAACAAAAATCTACCTTTTCTGACTTGTAATCCTTTTTAAGTGTGCATGCTTTGGGGAGCTGAATAGTTCATTTTACTACCAGCATTTCCTTCTCCTTGCTCCTCCAACTTCCTTCCATTTTTTGCTCAATTCTATCAGGCCAAGCAGTCTGGGATGTGAGGAGACACTGCCTAGGGGTTGATAATGTGATCACTTTATCGACCTGCTGTTTTTCAGCTCAGCTTCTATCTCTGTCAATACAAATCTGGTTTTGAAGATGGTAACAAATTATTGAATTTTCTGAGAATAAAATGGATTGCTTTGATAGAGAAGTAGGTACCAAATGGCTTGCTATAAATGGACTCTAATAAATCCCACTTACCCTATTTGTTCCAAATGGTTGATGACCTGGTGTGTGACCTGATCCTCAGGTTACAAATGAAAACCAGAAGAGTTCACTCTGTTATGAAAACCAGAAGAGTTCACTCTGTTATTGCTGTTTCTGAGGTAGTGACCCTGGGTTTAGTCTGGGTAGTAAATCAGGACCTCTTCATTCCCTCCATTCAGTGTCATGTAAGCATGCTTACATGACACTGAATGGAGGGAATGAAGAGGTCCCGATTCACAATGTATATGATGGCAGGGTAACCACCATGTGTCAAATCTATGACTAGTTTTGTTCATTTGCAGGCTTTGACTGGCTAGGAACTGAGGAACAGTGTGGTAGGTGGCCTCTACAATCTTCATGAAACTTTTTGGGAAAACAGGTTTAGTTAGAACATTGGTTCAGATCACAAAATCTTCAAGACATGGAACATCCATCTTAAAGTGTCATATACAAATGTTCTAGTTTTTGTTGTGCTCAGTTAGTAAGTCTGTGAATATGTACAAACATCCTAATGTCCATGTATAGATGAGGCCCTGTGCCTCAACCAGCATGGCTTTGGGATGCTCAAAGCTTCAATGATGCACACTAATAAAATTGACTGTTAAGATTACATCAAAAGATTTAATGTCCTTTAGTTGAGGAATGATAATCTTTGACTTCATGAACCTTTCTTAATGAGATTGATCACTTGTAGGCCTGGCTCAACTGATCACTTTCTTGATCCTGGCAGAATTTAGCCAGGTCTGTAAGCACTATTAAGGCAGCAATAGTGGTTCAAAATTCTTCCAAGGATTGATATTTAGACTTAACAAAACAATTAAGTCTTTCTTTCTTGGATCAAGGGCAAAATAAACTTCAGAGGAAAGAAAACAGTTTTCTGAAAATACCCTTTCCTTCTCCTCACAGCAAGAGCTTAGTAGCCTCTACTGTCAGCAGCTGCGCCTGGGAGATGATCTTATTTGTCCATGTTTGCAGTTATTTAAGATCCACACAAGTCATGACCTGTATACCTAACTTTTATCTAAAAGAAACTCTCAAAACAATACAAAACAAATAAGAAAGTTTAGTCATAGGAACAACACAAAGACCTTTCTTAAGTGTGTTTCAGATCTCATTGGCTCTCTTTATAAGCACACATACAACAAAAGTGTATTTTTGTGGCTTCTGGGTAATTCTCACAATTGAAAACATACCATGTAAAAGATCAACAGACCCACCCATGTAGAAAGCCAATCAGTCTTTCACAATTGGCTGCCTCATGGAATCACTATTTCCCTCCACAAGCAGGCCTGTTCTAATATTCCTTTTCATGTGGGGAAAGGCTGCCCAGGTAGACCTCAGTACCTCAGAGTGCCTGGCACTGTCAAGCTCTGGAAGGCTGCCAGAGGGGTGATATTCTGGCTATGCAGTGCTCCATTAATTCATTCAGATAGCCTAAAATGAAGCTGAAACCTCTCTGAGCATTAGACTAGAGCACTGTTGGTCCCCATCCTCAACTTTTGATTCAACTCCATATGTTAAATGCATTTGGGGATTTTTCCATCCAGGTGAGGCTAAAGAACCATCTCCTTATAAGTTGTGGCTTAAGTACTCTTCACTAAATATAGTCAACTAAGTGAGTTCCATGTATACATCATGGTTTTACCAGAGAAGAAGATCTTTTCTGCTGCTAGATCCAACAGCACAAAGGTGTAAATGGTGACTGCATCCAACAGTACATAGTTGTTGGCTGTGATAGACTTGACAATTATTGCTGCTTCTGCTTCTGGTGCTTGAGCTTGAAGTCATTGGGTCAGGTAGTTATGGAGCAAACCTGGGTGTGCGGTGGGGGACAGCACAGCCAATTGCAACATATAAGTACGGGGGGGAGCATGAGGGTGTTTGTGACTGTATCCTAGATTCTCAGCATCCTACACACCTGACTTCTGTGATGCAGCTGTCTTTCAGAAGGCACTGGCAGTTCATCTCCCACATAGGGGAGTATACTTTGCTCCAGAATCACAAGAGCTGATGGAGGCCTAGTGGCAAGTGGAGGTACTGTCTCATTCTTTTCAGTGGAGCTCAGATCATCAATGCTGTGTGTGAATGGCAATAGACACAAAGAAAAATAAATGACTGTGCCAATCTTGAAAGGATAAAAGTAATATGACTACATTATTTCTTTTAGTAAGCCAATTGGAAAAGAAAAAGAATTCTGGAGAATGTAGACTCAGCTAAACTGACATGGTTGGTATGCATTCACCATAGAACTGAACAAGGTTAACTGAGTAGCCAGATTTGTTCACTGATGACAGCAAATCAGACATTTTAACTTATTTTATAGAGAGTCTAAGATAGAACATGTAAAAGCCAAATGTTTGGGCCTGGAGAGATGCTCAGGAGTTAAGAACACTTACTGTTCTCACAGAAGACCAGAGTTCAGTTCAGTTCTCAGCACCCATATTGGGTGGCTTACAATTACCTATAATTTCAGCTCCAGGGGTTTTAACACCTTCTCCTGGCATCTTAGAGTACCTTTACTCAGGTACATACACAGACACATATAAACACAGACATACATACACACACATACAGATACAGACTCATACACATACACACATATACACATAGATACAGACACACTCATATACACAGACACACATAGCCCCCCCCCCCCCACTAAACAAAAATAAGACTTTGACCTAGAGAAATGGCTAATCAGTTGAATGTATACTGCGGCTGTAAAGAACACAAGTTCAGTTCCTAGCACCCACATTTAGGTACCTCACAGCTACCTGTAACTCCAGTTCCGGGGTGGACGTTCCCTTCTCATCCCAGAGAGACAAATACAACACACATAATTAAAAAGTTAAAAAATTAAGAAAAAATTTTTGTAAAAGCTAAAAGCCTAGCATATGTTGTTTAAATCCAAGGAAGATACAGAGAAAATTAATAGACACTTTTGGCAAAGCTAGAAATGTCAAGTACACAAGAACCCTCCTCAGAAAGAGGCTTCTGAAGGGGTCTCTAGCAGTGATGTCCATGACCCCATGAGCTGTAAGTGGTCGCCAGCACTGTCTGAACAAGACTGGGAAAGTACTCAGGAGAAAACCAGGGAGACAGAATGGTCTCCAGCTCCTCATAGAGGACAGAGACTCAGCACTCCTGATATTTCTCAGAGCTCCTGGAGAAGGAACCTTTGCCAAATCAATCAAGTGGAAAAGGTGAGGTCTTGCACCAAATGGGGTCTGTGACCTGGCTAGGTCATTCCATTCTGAGCAGTCTGGGGTGCGGGGCAGAGATAGAGTTCTCAGAGAGTCCCTAGAATTTGTTTTTGTTTCTAGACATGGCTCCATGATGTAGCCCAGCTTCCTCAGCTGAACTAGGATTACAGGCATGTGCAACCATGACTACTGGGTTCCTGAAATTCTTAGGACTCTCTCACATCTTTTGACTCCTATAGCTTTCTCTAAAGGGAAGCCAGCACCTTGAGTCATATACAATGGGCAGAATGAACCAGTGACAGTTTTCTAAAACTGTCATGGTGATAACTGCTAATGACAAACATCCTGAAAAATATCACATTGGGAAGATTTCTATTTAGTTAAGCTTATATCATTAAGAACTGACACATTTCCTATACCTCATTAAGCTATGGCTCTTGCTAATTGCATGTATATGATTGCCCCCAAGTTCATTTATCTTTGACCTGCCCATGTTATAAATATTTCAGTGCTTCCTGTCTGAGAAGATAATTCATCCTTTTATCTGTGGATGTGCAGAGAGATTTAATCTGAGTAAAGCCAGTAGTGCCCCTTAGACTCTTAACAAGTAGAAATGCAGGAGGCATTATATTGTAGTTTTCATAATATTTTAAAGGAAGAAATGCTTAAATTAGTCTGAATGATAAAGGTGAAAAGCATGGATATGCAGTTGAAAGAGGAATTAAAGTTATGAAAAGAGCTAAGAGGGAAAAAGAAATACATTATTAAATTAATGAAAAGACTAGCCTGTAAAGAAAGAAAATATCTCCCTGGATATATACATTACCCTCAAATTGTTATTTTTTTGTTTAGCAGAAGCTTGGCCTCTATATGAGTAAGGAATATGTGCCACTTAGATGGCCTGTACTTCAATGCTATGACCTGTCTGACCTGAATTAAAAACATCTTCAGAATGCAAAGTACATCAATAATTGAAAATGCTAGCAACGAAAGAGTTGAAATTGCTTTAATGCATGGTCTGCAGTGCTTAAAGTATCCCACAGATTAACTCAAGATCTTAAATCAATTTCTACCAGAAATATTGACAATGAAAATCCAAGTTATATAAAAGTTCACAAAGAATGGAGCCTTAGACACTTAGGGTTTCTAAATAGAATGGAAGGGAACTGTGGCAAGTGTCATCTGCAATGAAAGGCCTTTGAACATGTCCAGAGAGTCAAACAAGCCTGTTACTTTGGTGAGTGATAGCCTCTTTCAGGAGAGCTTCCTTTACAGGGCAGAATGCTCACAGTGACCTTGGTAAAATGGAGCCCTACAACACAGGTCAGTCTAGCACACACTCATTACCCAAGGCTGTCATGAAAGTAAGGCTAGACAGAAGAAGGTTGGAAGGTCTGGCCATGGTCACATGAGTGACCAACTTGCCTCCAGGGATAACTGATTTGTGACTCTATTTCTTAGAGAAAAGAAATGGGGTTTCTTATTAGAATAGAGATGCCTTCCTTTCCTCCCTATAAGTTAGGAGCACTACTGTGAGTGTTTGACTACTACTGCAATTAGACATTACCACCTGGATGAGTACGGCCAATTTCCCTTTTTCCTTCTTCCCCTACCTCACCACTAAAGAGTCTTGATACAGATACAATTAATTATTTATTGGGATTCATCGTTCAGTCTTCAATAAAGTACAACAGATTCATCTCAGGGTAAAAGCAAAGGTGGTAACAGGCTATTACAGTGTCTTTTCCTCTGTTAAAGTCACAGATGTATAGTGTTTCCTCTAAAAGTCTGCTCTCTGTGATACCCTTTCCTTAAGAAGGACAGAAGAACCTGTATTATCCCTGTGGATGCCCTAGGTTTAAGGAAGATGTGGCATAAAATATTTATAGGCCTTCACACGGTTTCCTATTTGGCCCAGGTTCTCTCTCTCTCTCTCTCTCTCTCTCTCTCTCTCTCTCTCTATATATATATATATATATATATATATATATATATATATATATATATATATGGAGGTCTGGTACTGAGAGAGACCTCCAGTTCTTTAATCTGGGCTATACCTTCTGCTGGAGACCACATTAGAAGAAGGGAGTCTCTCTTGCTCTTTTGCCTGCTTTCTGTGTGGGACTGAGCAACTGCTAGATTCTTGGACTTCCATTCACAGCTACTACTGAACCATTGTTGGGAACTGGACTGTAGACTGTAAGTCATCAATAAACTACTTTACTCTATAGAGGCTTTCTATAAGTCCTGTGACTCTAGAGAACTCTGACTAATATACCCAACCAAACAAAAGGCTGTGAATCATACATTCAAGTCTCCTCAGACTCTTGTAACTCTTGAAGTTTCCCGTAAAAGGGCTTGTGCCTGAGAACTATATCCAACACATTTACCAGCTATCCTCCAAGTCCTCTTTGGGGAAAAGAGCATTGAATATCTCTCTCTCTCTCTCTCTCTCTCTCTCTCTCTCTCTCTCTNCTGCCTCTGCCTCCCAAGTGCTGGGATTAAAGGCGTGCGCCACCACCACCTGGCTATTGAATCTCTTATGAGATAATTTTATACTAACTTTAATAACTACAAGTGATGCAAAAGACACCAAATCTGCTTGAATTAATGCTAAACATTAGGAAAAGGTGATTTGACAGGACATTGTTGAAAGAAGTGACTTAACATGTACATAAAGGCATTGTCTTATATTACCTCAACAAACTGAGACTATTCAAACAAACCAATTACCTAAAATGTTTAATAGTTTAGCTTCTGTAGATTTTAAATTTAGAGGTGAAATACAACATGGCATAAAAGGGAGTAAATTGTGTCAGTCTTTTCTACTACTGTTCCCAAGGAACAAGTAACAGGGAGTTCCTGGTAGCCTAGCATTGGCTTAGCATGGCAAAGCTACAGAAAGTCCCATTCCCTCCCTCTCCTTAGTTTCTTCACCCAGCAGATGCCCACTTTGGTTCTGGATCCTTAGCTATTCTAGATTTTGTCATTGCGTGCCCATATGGGACTCGACTTGACTTTTCATAGAAGCCAGAGCATTTGGTACATGTCAGATGTAGGGTAAAAATCACCCCGATTAAGCAATCCCCACATCAAACCCCAGCTATGTGAGCAGATCTTTTGGCATTGCTCTGACTGTCAGATTCCATCTCTTTTATATTTCAATGGGAAGTTACTAAATGGATGCTGGTGATGTATTTGGACCCCTTGGATGGGTCACCTGGGATTTCAGAAGGCTCTCTCTCCATCAGTGAATGGATCTTGGTCACTGTCAACTGGCTTCTCCACTGTAGCTATTTTGACACCCCAGTAGTAAAGGCAGAGAAGTACACAAAAGAACATATGATGGCAGACAGCTCTGACTGCTCCTCCTCCTTGCGATAAAATGTTTTTGAAAGTTAATCAAGAAGAGACTACCAGAAGGCTTAGCAGGTTGGCTATGACACCAATTGACCTGGAGCCCAATGACAGCAAGGGTTATTCAAGAAAAGAAACAGTTTTGAGTTCCTAAACTGCCTTGGAGAAGCCAAAAGAAACCATGAGGTGGGGTTAAAACATGAAGCCAGTGGTTACCAGCTCAAAGAAGGCTTGCAGAACTTGGAGGCCAGGTTCCAGAAAAAAAATTCATAAATCCTTTCAACGTGCCTAATCTGTATTAGAAGTTGGAGACTAATCCCAGGACAAAGACACTGCTTAGTGACCCTATCTACCAGGGACTACAAACAGTGGCAAGACATGCTGTGCAATCTGGGCACAATGCCACAAGATCTCATGGCCAAACTCAATATCCTCCTTGAGCAATATGGATAAAGAGAATGAGACTACCAGCTGGCCTTCTTCTACCTCCACCCAGAAAGGAGGTCAAACAGAACCAATGGAAGATCTTCCAGAGAATATGAAAGAGTTTCAGAATAATGCCTACACAGCCTTGAAGCATCATGACAGGGCCAAGAAACTAGGCTGCACCAACATAACTTACATAAACAATCAAGCAGGGTGTAATTTTCAAAGGGTGACCACAAAAAATTCCTGAAGTTTGTGAGGACACTGCAGTGGGCAGAGAAGAGCAAGAAGACTACCAGCATATTTCTAAAGGTGTCCAGATTGGCACTACCTATTTCAAAGAAGGAAAATTTAAAAATTCTATAATTTCCACAAGTCTCTGACTAGAACTGAAACCCAGATAAGCTAATAAAAGGCTAACAGGCAGAGAAAATCCAGATGGAGGAAGAGTAGCTGGCCTAGAGCAACTCTAACCCAGCATTGGAGGAGCAGAATAAGAGCAAGAAATGCTTCCAGGAAGGGAATTACCCCCAGATGATGAAGGACTACACAGAAACATTAAACAGAACCCAAGAGATGTTAACTTCATAGAACTGAGTTGCCCGCTACACCAAGCTCCTAGAGTTGCAACTGGTGTTTCTGGATTGTGAGGAATGTAGCCAGCTGGAGCTGACCTTCACTGAGGGTCAAATAGGGAATCTCTGCTCTGGGATTGTGAAAGGCTATACCAAAATCTAGGGATGTATACCAAGGGTGCTATACTTGTGGTAAAATTGATAGGATGACTCAGAAGATGTAATTCAAAATATCATGACCAACTCTGAGGTGTGGCTTTTTCTTGCAGTAGATGGCAACAAACACAGAGATCCACAATTGGGGTATAGAATTAAACTGAGAATTCACAACTGAGGGATCTCAAATGGCTGAGAAGCACCTAAAGAAATGTCCAAAGTCCTTAGTGATCAGAGAAATGCAAATCAAAATGACCCTTATGAAAGGCCTGGATTTTCACAATGTTTCTGTTACCGTTTCCCTAAGATTTATGGCTGGCTTTTCACTATTTCTACCTTGGCAGGGTTAATTTAAAATTTCCAAAACAGCCTTGCTCTTTACCCTTCTATCAAAGGACAAAAATCTTTTTATATTTGTTCCCTTCATTTCTTAATTCTTGGTTTTCTCAAAAGATGTTAGTCTTATCTTCTCTGCTCAATTTGTTTTTAGACAGGCTTCTGTTCAATGTGTTTCTAGAATCCCTCTGAAAGTCACTCACAGTGATAAACATCAGAGTTACCTTAGGAGGAGGGACTGGAAGGAGCAACATCATTCATGTTTTCTTTATAAAACTCTGTTGTCTTTACTTTCTTAAGATAAGAACATATTAACTAACTCCATATGATTTAAACATATTAATAATAAATATGGTCACAAACTAAAAATGTAAAGATTTATGTAAAGTCTATGTAATTTCTTATAAATATAAATATGCACATAAATAGATACACAAAATAATGTTTGTAAAAAACATAAGATACTTCCTAGAACATTGTAAATTCTCATTTAGTAAATAAAAAGTCTAGTATATTTGCTTTAAGGAAATATGAGCATTAGGAAATTGTGCAAAAAGATGTTTGAAAGAAAATTTTTGTGCCTAGCATCTGATGTTTTCTTTATTCTCATGCAAGAAACTGGTAAGTTAGAGTCAAGGCACATGCTGAGTTTAACTCATTCCCTAGCACTACTTGACTCAGGCATAATTTAAAGCCTGAAGGATTCTCCAGAGTTTCAGCTCTTAGTGGAAGTTGTCTGTCTTTGATTGCATAGGAGGAGGGGTTCCGAACACTTCTTGTGACTGATGCAGGGCTGAGCATTGATAGGCAGATGGTATGTTTCATCACTGTGATTTTTATGATTCAGGTGAAGGGCCTTGGACATGAGTAGTTCTTGGATCCTGAACTTTTCAGTTGCTTCTGAATTCTATACCTGTTCTTATGACCCCAACACATCTGGCTATTTCCTCAGACTTCAAATCTCAAAATGAACAGGAATAAGCTTTGAACTGTGTCTGAGACTTGGGTCACCTATGAAGTTGGAGGTGAGAAATAATCTAAGATTATGGAGAATGGGAGACAGGGCAAAGGAGGAGCCTCAAAGAGCCAGGATGGTTCCAGACAGCAGTCAGAATCCCACTCAGACTCTTACCCAGGGTAAGTCTGGCTTCACCTCAGCTCCAGGAGGTCACTGAGCCCTGAACAGGTCTACCAATGTCAATAAACTTTTCCAAACTAAAGTTTTCTTTGAAGACAACCATAAGTTGGAGAGAGTTACATGGCAATATATATTTATAAATATACTATTGTATCTTAGTGATTTATACCATCCTTTTTTTGGACATATATACCATAGATTTTCTTCATTGACAGCAAGATAATTATAAACAGAGGATTAAGAATCATCCATCTTAAGTTCTTTGCTTATGGATGGTGTTAGTTTGAATATACTTGGCCCATGGTAAGTGCTGTGAAGAAGTGTGGCCTTGTTGGAGGAAGTGTGTTCCTGTGTAGATGGGCTTTGAGGGCTTCTAGTGCTCAAGCTCTGCCCAGTGAGGAAGAGCCATTTTCTCCTGGATGTACTAGGATCAAGATGCAGCACTCTTGGCTCTTCCAATACTGTGTCTGCATGGATGCTGCCATGTTTCCTGCCATGATAGTAATAGACTAAACTCCTCTGAGGAAATCCAAAACATCATCAGATCCTACTATAAAAGGCTATACTCAA
>NC_034602.1:612152-617899 GCF_900095145.1 Mus pahari | reverse complement strand
GCTGAAGGGGGATGCAACCCTGTAGGTGGAGCAACAATATGAACTAACCAGTACTCCCGGAGCTCATGTCTCTAGCTGGATATGTAGCAGAAGATGCCCTAATCGGCCATCATTGGGAAGAGAGGCCCCTTGGTCTTGCAAACTTTATATAACCCAGCACAGAGGAAGGCCAGGCCCAAGAGGTGGGAGTGGGTGGGTAGGGGAGCAGAGGCAGGGGGAGTGTATGGGGAACTTTCAGGATAGCATTTGAAATGTAAATAAAGAAAGTAATAAAAAATATATGAAAAAAAAAATAGGCTAAACCCCTGAACAGTAAGCCAGCCCCAATTAGGTATTGCCTTGGTCAAGGTGTCTATTCATAGCAATGGAAACCCTAAGACATGGAACAATAGGACTCATATAGTAAAAATGACCATTTTACCAAAGGAAATACACTGATTCAATGCAATTATCATCAAAATTGCAATGCAATTCTTCACATAACTTGAAAGGACAATTTTCAGCTTCATGTGGGAACACACACACACACACACACACACACACACACACACACACACACACAAACCCAGGATAGCTAAAGCACTCCTGAGTGATAAAGAACTCCTGGTTTTATCATGATCCCTGATCTCTAACACTAGAGTATTAAAGTACACTTGGTAAGGATACTATGGAATAATGAAAAAAGCCTTATACTGGCACAAAACAGACATTTGATCAATAGAATAGCACTGAAGACCCAGAAATAAGTTTTCATATTTATCAACACCCAATTTTTAATAAAGAAGTCAGAAATACACACTGGAAAAAACACAGCATCTTTGACAAATGGTGTTGTTCAAACTGGATCTCTGTATGTAGAAGAACACAAATAGATCCATACTTATCACCCTGTACAAAACTCAACTCCAAGTGGATTAATGACTTCAATTTAAGGCCAGAAACACTGAAGCTGATAGAGGAGAAAGTAGGAATAGCCTTAAACTCATTAGCGCAGGGAAAACGACCTTTCTGAACAGAACACCATTAGGACAGGGACTAAGATCAACAATTAATAAATGCTACCTCATGAAACTGATAAGTGCCTGACAAGGCAAAGTACTCCATGATTGGGATTAATTGGCAGTTTACAGTATGGGAAAAATATCTTTACCAAGTACACATCCAATAGAGGGCTAATATCTAAAAGATGTCAAAGAGACTAGAGACCAAGAAAACAAATAACCCAATTAAAAATGGGCCGCAGATCTAAACCCAAATTTTTAATAGAGGAAATTCAAACAGCCCAGAAACACTTAAAGGAATGTTCAACATCCTTAGCCCGCAGAGAAATGCAAATCACAACTCCTTTGAGATTTCACCTTACACCTGTCAAAATGGATAAGATCAACAAAACAGGCAGCAGCTCAAAGTGATTAGGTTGTGAAGTAAGAGGAACACTCATCCATGGCTGGTGGGAGTTCAAACTTGTGTAGCCACTGTGGAAATCAGTGTGGTGTTGCCTCAGAAATATGGGAATCAATCTACCATAGAATCCATGTACACCACTCTTGGCATATACTCAAAGGATATTTCATTATATAGAGACATTTGCTCAACCATGTTCATTGCTGATATATTCATAATATCCAGAAACTGAAAACAATCTGGATGCCTGTCAACAGATGAATGGACAAAGAAAATGTGGCGTAGTTATTTACACAGTGGGGTATTTACTCAGCTGTTTAAAAAAATGTAATCATGAATGTCATAGGTAAAAAGAACCAGGAAAAAAAATCACCACAATTGAGGTAAACTCAGACCCAGAAAGATGAAAATGGCATGTGTGCACTTACACGTGGATATTAGCTGTTAAGTCAATGATAAGCAAGCTACAGTCTATAACCATAAAGGTTAGGTATACAATAAGGGACTAGGGGCTAAGGGATGAATCTTCCTAGGAAGGAGAAATAGAATAGATAGTTATCGAAGGGGGATGGTGGAAAAGGAAGATCAAACAGGGAAGGGGAGGGAAGGGGGCAAGGAAGGGACCATGGGGGAGGAACAGCTAAAATTAAGGGCCATTTTAAAGCATTATAGAAAACCTAATACAGTATAAGCTTCCAAAAATATATACATATATGAGGGCAATCTAAGTGAAATTGACAAATAGTGGGGGAAACAGTTCCAACTGGACATCTCTAATGACAAATGAAGGTTCCGGTACCAAGTACCAGAATTCAATTACCAGGTTTATATCTAATTGAGCTCTTGGCCAAAGGAATCCAATGGGATCACCAAACAACCCAAGCTGTGTCTGAGGCTATTAATAGCTCTCCACAAATTCACGGTAAGTCCCTATTGCTGAAAACAATACCTATATAACTCATTGTACATGGAGATGTAGAACTGGTACCTACCTGGAGCCTTCACCCATATGGACTAATTTCATGGTACTGAAAGGTACTCTTCTTGCTACCAAAGGAGAAAGGTAAAACCAGCCCCATTGTGAGAGTGACTTGCTGCAAGATGCACTGGTGCAATAGTGCACAAAGCTTGTGGGAGTAACCAACCAACGCCGGATTTGAGTTATGACTCATTCCATGAGATACAACCCATAACCAATGCTGCTTAAGTGGCCAAGAACCTGAGACTAGATAGGGCAGACACCTAGGGGAAAACCAACTGTTACTGTTCTGCTAAAGCACTGGCTCTCAACTTTCCTAATGCTATGACTCTTTAAGGCAGTTCCTCATGTTATGGTGACCTCAAACCAAAAATTATTTTCACTGATATTTCGTAAGTGGAACTTTTATGAATCATGATGTGAGTAGTTTTGGAGAAGTTTCCCAAAGGGTCATGACCCATAAGTTGAGAACCACTGTGCTAAAGGAATGTAACAGTAAAATGATTTCTAATGATATTCTTCTATACTCATAGATCAGTGTCTTGCTTAGCCTTCATCAGAGATGCTTCCTCTTACAGCAGATGGGAACAAATATAGAGACCCACAGGTAGACAGTGTGCGGAGGGAAAGAAACTTTGCAACATTCAACCCTAAAGGGGATGTGTTCATCGAATCTCTTCCCACAGGGCTCAGTGAACCCCACAGAAGGGGAAGCAGAAAGATGTAGGAGCCAGAAAGGATGGAGAAATCAAGGCTTTCTGACACAAGAGGGCTGGTGCACACATTAACTAACAGAAACTGTGACACCATGCACAGGTCTGCATCAGACAGTGCCAGCATTGAGAAGTAGAGACAGCCCCATTCCTAACCCAGAAGCTTCGCCAATTGATAGCCATTTACAAATGAAGGAATTAGATAAACAACTGTTAAAGACATGTAGATGGCCAACACATAATAAACTCAGTGGCATCTTTGGAGGTTCTTTGTCTCAGAATATTGAGTCAGGGCTTCCCCCACCCCCACCTCCCATTGCAAGTACCGAGTGCGCATGTGCACACACACACACACACACACACACACACACACACACATACACACACACACACATATGCACACACACAATTCTGGTTTTATGTTTTTATGTGATTCCTGTGTGTGTGAATGTGTGCCTCTGTGTCTATATGCATTTTTTGTGCCTTTCTATGTCTCTTTTTCTAGCTTGGTTGTTTTGTTCTGTTTGGATTTGTTTTTATTTTATTTTATTAGTCTTCCTCAGATGCTTGCTTGTTTTCTAAAAAGGGATGGAAATGGTGTGGCTTTGGATGGGAGGTGGGGAACTGGGAGGAGTCAGGGGAGGGGAAGCTGTATCAGAATGTATTGTATGTAAAAAAAATCATTAAAAAATAATCATCTATTTTGTGTCGGGTGTGGTGACATAAGCCCTAAAAGTGATATATTTTTATTAGAAAAGATAGTTTTGAATCATAAAGAAAAGAAGCCATTATTAAGTGCTAATTTAAGTGCTTCTGCTCAGTTAAAGAACCTGATTCCTCTGAAATGGGCAACTACCCAGAGGTTTGCAAAAGAAGAACAAGGACTTCTTTTGTGTTGTAGTCACTTGTTCAAAGATTTTAATTCACCAGTCTACATGTCATGGCTTAATTATGCTATGAGCATCAGAACTCCTCACAGCACTGGTCTTGCTGAAGTCTGCCCCACACCCCGTCCTGTCTGGTGCCCAAGTACATGCATCACCAGTGTGCTATATCACCAGCCTTCTTTTCACTTTCTATTTTGAGGCAGGATCTAATTAGTTCTACAGGATGGCCTTGAACTTGTGTCCTTCCTGCAGTAACCTCTCAAACTAGCTGGATTTTCAGGACTGATCCACCAGGCCTGGTAAAATTTCTTCTATTGAAAATATTATCCTGGTCGTACTTTCATGAAGGAATTAAACATGGGTGGATTCATGACTGAGTAGGGAGGGATAGGCCAGGACCATTCCCAGTGAATCTATTCCAAGTTGAAAAGCCAAATTCAGTCCCCAGAGATCATACACTCACATCCTTCCTTCTGGCTATTCTTGCTACTGCAGGAAGCCCAGGAGAACCTCCTGTTCTGAGGCAGATCATTAGGGTAGGAATCAGTCAGAAAGCTTAAAGATAAAGTATAAGAAGTTCCCAAGACCCGTGTTACCTGTCTAGATCCTTACTCACTAAGTCTCTTTGTAGACCTTTGAACTGGTGTTGAAGTCCAGGCTGTTTCATAGAGAATTAATTATATGCATATTTACTTTGTAAGGTGTACAGACATTTCAGTTTTATTCTTGTCTCCTTTTAGTGCTCCAAAGACATTTCCAGGCCAAACTATTGACTAGAAATAGCCCAGTCACTTTTCTTTCTGACTAAGACAGGCACTCATGTTTGAAGAACCATTTACTTCTGTGGTTTTTGTTTTGTTTTGTTTTAGTTTTTGTTTGTTTACTTGTTTGTTTGTTTAGAGACAGAGTCTGCCTGCGTAGCTCTGTGGAACTCACTATGGAGACATGTCTCAAACTCAAAGAAATCCACCTGCTTCTGTCTCCTGAGTGCTGGGTTAAAGTTGTGTACCACCATGCATGGCTCATTTATCTTAAAGGCCTGGCTCCCTGGTACTACTGCAACAAATATTTATGAAATAAATTAAAAAGAAAGAATCAGGATTTTATTCTGTGCCACCTCATATCTTTTACTAAATACATTGCACATGTAGGAAAAATGGACATGTAGACACTTGCCCTGGCTAATCTCAGCCCTGTGCGTGATGTGTTGTACACAAGCCTTAATCTCTTTCTGAGCTGTGAAAAGGACTTTGAGGTGAGCTGTTGTTACTGTAATATAGTTTCTATGCACTGTAATGCAGTACATCTGTACTGCAGTACCTATGCATATCAAAGGCACTACCAATGCTTTGGACCAGAAAATTACTTGTTTGCAGGGCTCTCCTGTCCACTGAAGGAAGAATTTAGTAGCATTCTGTCCCTTATCAGCTACCTAACAGTAGGATATGAGAAAGAAAGATGTTTTTAGATACTGACTTATGTCCCTAGGGTGGAAAGGGACTGTTAGTTAGAAACTACTTTTTTATTTTACATAAAACAGTGACAGGGCAAGGGGATTTAAACCAGTAATAAAATCTTGCCTAGCATGAGGAAGACCCCAACTTCAACCGTCTGTTGTGGAAAATAAAAACAAACATAAATAAAACATGGTTTTATTTAAACAATATTTTAAGCAATATTAAAATTGATAAAAACCACATGTTGTGGTGTGTGTGTTTTCTTTTCTTTCTTTCTTTCTTTCTTTCTTTTTTTTTTTTTTTTTTT
>NC_034602.1:610452-612141 GCF_900095145.1 Mus pahari | reverse complement strand
GAAGAAGAAGAAGAAGAAGAAGAAGAAGAAGAAGAAGAAGAAGAAGAAGAAGAAGAAGAAGAAGAAGAAGAAGAAGAAGAAGAAAAGGGGAAAAGAGGAAGAAGCCAGTTGATGTTGAAAGCTAAGAGGTAGGGTAGAGAAGCCAAGTCCTAGTCAGGTAGACAACTGGACCTGCGTGGGATGGATGACAGCAACATGAAGGAAAATAGGCTGTTCCTAAGGCCTGGCAGTGTGGCCTGTGCTTCCTCACTTCCACACTAACCTATCACATAACATGTCTCTACTGCTCTTGTTAAGAATCCAGACTATCTGGTGGCGCACGCCTTTAATCCCAGCACTTGGGAGGCAGAGGCAGGTGGATTTCTGAGTTCGAGGCCAGCCTGGTCTACAGAGTGAGTTCCAGGACAGCCAGGACTACACAGAGAAACCCTGTCTCGAAAAAAAAAAACAAAAAACAAAAACAAAAACAAAAAAAAAAGAATTCAGATTATCTTTGCATACCAATCTGTATCTATAACCTGGTAGTCACATCAGAGTCAAACATGTCAAAATCAAATCTCAGACAATGCAGGTCATGCAGGTGGCAGATGGCCCCTGGTCTGGTCTCCTCTTTGGTTTCCCTGAACGGTGGAACACACCTCTAATCCCATTTGGAGGTGGAGACTTGTAGACCTCTGTAAGTTCAAGACCGGCCTGGTCTACAGAGTGAGTTCCAGGACCTCCAGGGCTACACAGAGAAACCCAACCAAATAAATAAATAAATAAAAATATTAAATTACAGCAAAACCAGGGAAATAGCTTCAGTGAGTCTCAGCTGCTGCCTGACAGCCTGCTTAGTTTTTGTGTTTATGGAAGAGGCTGTTCTGCTAGGTTAGTATTATTATTATTTTTTGTTTGTTTGTTTGTTTGTTGTTGTTGTTTGGTTTTTTCGAGACAGGGTTTCTCTGTNTAGCCCTGACTGTCCTGGAACTCACTCTGTAGACCAGGCTGGCCTCGAACTCAGAAATCCACCTGTCTCTGCCTCCCAAGTGCTGGGATTAAAGGCGTGCGCCCCCACCGCCCGGCGTGTGTGTTTTCTATTAATATTCGACTACATGGAGCATACGCTGGCCTTCCCCCTGAGAAGTAAGGCTTTTGTTTACGGGAACAATAGTTGTTATTTTGGAGCAGAGATTTCTAGGTTATTAAAGTTTTCAAACATAATATTTGATTTCTGTGTAACAGAATAATAGAAAAACAAAAGACTCAAATGGCCACAGTCCTCACCTTAATGGACTCTAATGTTAAAAATTAATGAGGTGGCTCATGAGTTAAGGCATTCACTGCTAAGGCTGATGACTTCAGTTTGATCTCCTGGACCCACATGGTGGAAGGAGACCAGATTCTTGAAACTGTCCTCTGATCTCTGCATGTGCACCATGGCATGCTCAAACACAAGACCCCTCTCCCACAAAAGGAATAAAAAATAAAATTAATAAAATAGGGTTGACAAGAAGCTTCAGCAGGTTAAAGCACTTGCTGCATAGGCCTGATGACCTGAGTTCAATCTCAGGACCCACGTGCAGATGGAAGGAGAGACCTGATTCTGTAAAGTTGTCTTTTGATCTCTTTTTTTTGCACACACACACACACACACACACACACACACACACAGAGAGAGAGAGAGAGAGAGAGAGAGAGAGAGAGAGA
>NC_034602.1:589841-610418 GCF_900095145.1 Mus pahari | reverse complement strand
AGAGAGAGAGAGAGAGAGAGAGAGAGAGAGAGAGAGAGAGAGAGAGAACAAACCAGCAAAGTAAATTAAAGTGTACATGGTAAATGCACAATTGATATAGGAAGGCAAAAATGGCCAACATATCTTGCTCTGGTTGTAATCACCAGTTTTCCCAAAGCTCTATAGTAAGGAAAACATAAACTTCCCTTGGGAGAACTGGAATCATGGGGGTGAACCTTATGTGGAAACAGGATGGTGGTGGCTTGAGGCTAAAGCCAGTTCCAAGCAAATTAAAAGGGAAGCCCTTTGCTTGCCCTAAGAAAGCTCTGCTTTTTCCCAGAGTACACTTGGCTGTATAACTTGGAAATTTAGCTGCTTTTAGTTTGAATATGATACTTTGAACTCAAGAACAAGCCAGCCGAGACTAGTTCTTTGGCAGTGAGCTCTGTCCCCATCTTTGTCAGGGCTGACCTGTTGTGTCTGTGCCAAGGACTCATTTCAGGCCTTTTTCCTGGGCACACAGGCAGCCACTCTCTGCTTGTATGACTCGTTGTTCTGGGGGAACAATTCAGCCTTTGTCACCATGCTGAGGCTCTCCAGGCAGGCCTCTGGGAATGGATACAGGTTTCTAGTGACTCCAGCACCCATCTGTACTGCTTGAAAGGATTAGGTGGGCTCCATATTTCCTTAATAAGCTGCCTACTCGAAAGAGTCCTGAATGTGTTTGATCTTCCAAAGCACTTGATGCTCCTGATCTAAAAGTGTAGATGTAATGAAGAAGTTTTAGCATTCTCTTAGCATGACTTTCATCCAGTGAAAGAGTCCCTTTATGTGCTCTAGACATTGACCCCGAAAGTTCAGAAGCACACAGCTATACAGGGCCACTTGTATGAGACCAGAGCTGTTTAGGAGCACAGAGTTTTCTTTTATCATTAACTGAACTTTTATGACATTTTCCTGCCTGATTGTTCATTCACTTGCTCATGCAGAAACAGACATTAATTAACCAACAATGGCATCCTGAACAGTTTTGGAGCATTGTGTGGAATGTCTGAGGGAGCATACCACAGTGGCTGAGAGTATCAAAACATGAAGCTGCTTGGCCTTTTCTGGGCCTGAAGCAATTTAGCATCCTTATAACTCAGAGTCTATATCCGAAAAACTCAGAATAACAACAGTATCTAGTTCAAGAGTAGATGTGAGCACTGACTGAGGCATGCTGGTACGTACTGCCAGGGTACTGTGCTCACTAATCTGAATTCTATGTAAGACAGGAAATCAACTCAAAGACTAGAGTTTCAAAAAGACTCTTCCTCAAATGATTATGTATAATAAAGAACACCAAATGTATTGGGAGGTAAAAGGAGGCTAGATTCTAGAGAGGAAGCATGATCTGCTGCATCAAGCAAGTCCAAGACTACAGGGAATGGCTTTCTAGGGTCTTAGGGCCAAACAACTGGGAGATATTAGGTTCTCCCCTCGAGTTGTATCACCATCTATTTCAAGGATTAAAAATAGGAAAAATGAACTTGAATGACATACTGCATGTATTATTTTATATCTTAGACTGTGTATTAGTTAATCACAGATAATCTAATGATGCACTAAAACCAGTAAATATTGAAGTAATATGAACTACTGCTTTGTGAGTCAGGAACTAAGCAGGGTAGCTTAGTTTTGACTTTGGATTTCCCATGAGAGTAAAATCAAGGTTTGCCTGGCTACAGTCACTTTGAAGTACTGAATGAGGTTGCTGGGTTTGATCACACACATGACTATGCTTTGTCAGTTCAGTTCTTTGCCACATGGTCCTCTCCATTGAAGTTAGTGTTCTTACAACATGCTAGTTAGTCAGTTTGGAGTTAGGGAAAGTTGATTTTTCTAGCCTTTATGACCCAGTCTCAGAAGTCATATGTGGCCACTTGTGCCATATTTGATTATCAGAAGAAAATCTAGCTCTCACACAAGAGGAGGTCAATATAATTTTTCTGTTCTTTTCAGGGCACAGTATCGTAGAATGTGTGGGCATCTTTCTAACCACTCAAAGGAATAGGGAAAATCAATTCTGTCTGCATTCTAATGGCATAAATTAGCACATGATCTAATTAAGCAAAGCCAGTTACATGTGGTTTGTTTGTGAGCATAGGGCGGAGAAGAAAATAAATTCTGCACAGAAATTGTATACTTATTAATGTGTGTGGAGGTAGCTACCTAGTAACAGGGAGAAAGAAGGGAAGAGAAGACATGTTGGAGGCAGTGAAATTTGAATCAGTATAGGTTAGGAAGCAGTATTTTAAGTGAGAAAACAGATAAACAGGACAGGAGAGTGGGAAACACAAGATGCTTGTAACATAAAAGTTTCTTTTCTTTTTGATAGTATAAAAATATTCTGAGAAAACCAACTTAAGGGAGAAAGGGTTTCTTTTGGTTCACAGTTCAAAGTATAACATCCATAGTCAAGAAGCAGAATGTGAAGACATCCTCAGTTCACTAGGTTCTTCTTTTTTCCCATTAATTTGTTTATTTATTCACTTTACATCCTGATTGAAGTCCCACTCCTTCTGGTCCCCCCCTCCACATACAGCCCCTCCCACATCCTTCTTCCCCTTCTCCTCTGAGAAGGGGGAGGCTCCCCCCACCCCACCCCCCATCATTGAAATGTGGCTCATCAAGTCACTCTAGGACAAGCTGCATCCTCTCCCACTGAAGCCAGACAAGGCAGCTCAGTTAGAGTGGAACCCTCAGACAGGCAACAGCTTTAGGATAAGCCCTTACTCCAGTTGTTGGCACAGGGTGTAACCCTGTACCTCACCAGCTATGTACACACCTTTCGGCAGTTTATTTAGTATTTCTCAGTCTTTATTTCTCATCAGAATTATTTCCCTTTTCTAAGGTGTTAGTAGCTTTGAGAAACCAGGTAAAATATTTAGAGCAGTTTGTCAGCTTGAACCTCAGCAAATGATAGTGCCGGTGTTAAGAAAAGAGCCTCTGCATGGTAAGTGGAAAAGTCATTTTGAGAGCTAATGAAGAATTAGAACCTCACTGGACCCAGCATGAACAGAAGTGTAGAGGTTGGAGATATCACAGACCTGAACAGAGGTTGCTGAGGGAGAGTTCAAGCAGAGAGGGCTGGGGAAACAGTTCTTGAAAACAGAGAGCTAGGGTCATTCAGTAAATATGGATTATGAGGCTCAACTCTTGGGTCTAGTGGTGGTTTATGCAAACATATTCTGAGGTTCTAATGCAAAAGGTAAATGATAGAATGAGTACCATGGACTGACTTAGTGATAAAAGTGTAGTCATTCAGCCACCAAGCCCAGTAAGACTGATTTATTCAACGGTACCCAGGGACTTCTCATCACTCTCAATCTGTAGTCAAGGAAACAGAGGCTAAAAACTATGTTGTGAAGATGCACTGATTTGAAAATATCTGCCAAGAAAAGAGGAAAGCCAGTTATGTATTCTGTGTGCAGGTTTCCATGGCAGTACATGTCTGAACAGAGTGCCAAGTAAGGCACAGGTGTAACAGTATGTGTGTGTGTGTGTGTGTGTGTGTGTGTTTCTGTGTGTATAATACATAGTTCCAACTCATGCCCTGGAAGAGAAGGTATAAAGCACTATTCTGGGCTATGAGAACACAATTCCCAGGAGCTTTCTGAGTTCTTACTCTTGTGACAAATGATTTGAGGTATAAATATCCTAGAGGTCACTTTGGTAGTCAAAAGGAGAAATTATCAGCTGAAATGTGGAGCCTTGGACGCATGCACTCAATAAACAGATGCAGGGGAAAAATTGAGCCTGGGGTCAGATGCTATAAAATTCAGGCTCAATTGTGATTCATTGTGGGGAATTTAGCAACTTGTCTCACTGTCATATTAACGTCTGAGGCTCATCACTGAAAACCCTTAGTGGAAGCTAGGAGGACCGCTGCTCACTGGTTCACTTCCAGGCTCACGTTCAGTTTACTTTTCTCATGCAGCCTGTGCTTGCCCACAGATGTCATTGGCCCTCAATGGGCTGAGCCCTTCTAATCTGCTAGCAATAAAAATGAAACAACAAGAACAACAAAACAAAAAACAAAATAATGCCTCACAGACATGCCCATAAGCCAAATCCCATCCAGACAGCTCATTGGCTGAGAGGCCTTCTTTTTAGATGTGTCAAGATGACAACAAAACCAAAGAGGACTCTTGGAAAAGAGGCATATGCATAGCATCTTGCAGTGCAGTGTTCTGGAGCCACGCTGTACAGCTTGCAAAAGCCAATTGTTGAAATTTTAAATTTTATTCTGAGTCTGTCATAAACTTGGCAGCTATTACTAGAAATTAAATTATACAAATTTATAATTAAATTAAGCTAAAATCAAATGCATATTAATAACCCATTACTGCTTTTCAATACATTTTATTATTTCTGCTCTTGAGGTAGAGATTGCTAGCATTCCTTCTAGGCTCCATCACTGCACAGTTACCCAGCAACAGCCAGGTATGCCTGACTCACTATAAAAGGGACTGTTTGCCCCCTCCTCTCTCTTACTCTCCAACTCTCCTCCTTTCTTATCCTCTCTGTCCCTTCTTTCCCCCGTTTTCTTTCTTTCCCCCTCTTTCTCCATGTGTTCCTGGTCTCTCTCTCTCTCTCTCTCTCTCTCTCTCTCTCTCTCTCTCTCTCTCTCTCCTTTCTCTGTCTCTACTCCTTCTGCTGTCCTCAACTTCCCTCTCCATTCCCTAAATAAACTATTCTATACTCTATTCGTTATATGGCCGGTACCTCAGGGGGAAGGGATGCCTCAACATGGCCCACTTGTGCACTCCCTTCCACCTCACCATACCGAGTCTCTACCAAACATATCCTGGCTATTTCTTTTTTATAAAACACAACATTGGTGCCATGACTCAGATTTAGAAACTCACAGGTTCACATCTGCTGCTACCACATGGACTTTGCAGCCATTGGATTGCTAGACCTAACTACCCAAACACCAGTAAATCACTAAGCTCTCTGTTACCACTGGTCAGCGTAAATGTCCCCTGGTCCCAAAGGAGGGCTGTTGAGCTCCCAGCCACCCTGGGGTGTGTTTGAAGATGGTGGCATTCACAGTCATTGACTGGCTTTCTCACGGAACCTTCCTTCTAGGAAGGAACCTTCTTTACCCCTGTGTGATCCCCTCCCTCTCGCTCTCCTAGACTTTGTTCTTTTTTTTTTTTTTTTTTTTTTGGCTTTTCGAGACAGGGTTTCTCTATATAGCCCTGGCTGTCCTGGAACTCACTTTGTAGACCAGGCTGGCCTCGAACTCAGAAATCCGCCTGCCTCTGCCTCCCAAGTGCTGGGATTAAAGGTGTGCGCCACCACACCTAGCTTGACTTTGCTCTTTCTTGGTGCTGAAAAAATCCTAAGCTTAGATAAACTGTTCTCCCTCAGCTCTGAGCCTCACAGCTGGCCCAGAGCTCAGCCCCACAGTTCACCATGTGACAACCTGGTGATCTGGTCTAGCTGCCGCCTTTGCTAGTGCATTTGTCCTCTGGACTCAGAAACAGACAAATCGCTAGCTTCTCTCCTACTATCACCAGAAGGGAATGTCTTCACCCAACCACACACTATTACCCTGCTACTCATTCTCTCTCTCCAAGCAGCTGCTGCCTGACTATTCTCGGCACTTCACATTTTCCTTGCTCTCTTGCTCCCTGCCCAGTACTCTGTTCTGCCAAGTTGCTACCAGTGTTTCTGAGTTCCTGCAACCTCTACTACCCTGCCACTGCCCCTGCTGAGCCACATGCACATTCCCTCATTTACCACCTGCTGCCAAGTTTCTCCACACACTCCTCACACTGCGCTGCTTAGATTAATCTGAATGTTAGTCTTTGCCATGCTTATGTTGTCCCATTCTACAGCTCCATTCTAAGGGATAACACATGACTCTTAGTCTTAGTCTTAACTAGGGGCAATCTTGTGATTGCCATCTTTGTTGTGGGTAGATAAAGTTTTGTCATGCTATTGCTTCAACAACATCTTAGATAAGGGCAGTCACATACAGTTTCAACTACATCTTTGTTATGAGCAGTCCCCAGTTTGCTGCCTTTAAGAGTACAGCCTGTCCCATCCAGAGACTGTCCCACCTAGGGATTCATCCCATGTACAGTTACCAAACCCAGATACTATTGTGGATGCCTAGATGTGCAATCTGAAAGGAGCCTCATATGGCTGTCTCCTGAGAGACCCTGCCAGAGCCTTACAAATACAGAGACAGATTCTCGCAGCCAACCATTGAACTGAGCATGGGGTCCTCAATAGAGGAGCTAGAGAAAGGACCAAAGTAATTGAAGGGGATTGTATCCCAACAGGAAGAACAACAATATCAACCAACCAGTCTCCCAAGAGCTCCCAGGGACTAAGCCATCAACGAAGGAGTACACATGACTCCAGATGCATATGTAGCAGAGGATGGCCTTGTCATGTATCAATTGGAGGAGAGGTCTGCCACGCCTACTTCAGTGGTGGCTCACAATAGGCCTGAAAACCTGAAAGAGTCCTGAGGAAAAGAGTCTCAAGGAGATTCAGCCTCCCAGAGTCCTGGCATTTCCAATAATCTATATACACGAACCCTATCCGCATGTTAGTATGGTGTATGTTCTCTCTCAGTATTATTAATGCCTCTAAAGATTGAATTTTTACCATAGGTAAAGTTCCCACCAGTCAGTGTTCCAAAGTCCTAAAAATTCCTTAAAGCCAGGAGCTGGGAATTCAGTATTTACCAAGGCCTAGGAAATAGGGGGGTTGCGGTATTGCATTATTCATGAGAATAATGCTAATGTGGAACCCCCTGGTGCTAGCTTTCACAAGGTTCAAAGGAGTAGCACAAATTGTGACTAAGGTGTGAAATCCTTACCTGTCTTTAGCTGACCCTAGGCAGAACTGCTTTATCTTAACTGTAAACATTACCTGGCTCCTGTAAGTTCCTTTGAAGTCATTCCTCTGTTTTGTGTCAAGTAACTTCATTGTACTTTGACTACTGTGACATCCTACCCCTTTGTTCTCTGTACTTTATAACACTGGTGTTCACTTTATGAGAATGCATTCAGTCTTACACCATCTCTCTTGTGGACTGTCTGTCACTCATTCGCTGAATCCTCGCTCACCTGCAACCAAGAGACCCAGTTCCACGCAGATCGGGGACCCCAAGTGAGACCAGTTTGTGGCAGAGGTCCTTGGTCCTATGAAGGCTCAAAAGATGCCCCAGTGTAGGGGAACTGAGGGTAGGGAGCTGGGAGTGGGTGGGTGGGTGGAGGAACACCTTCATAGAATCAGGGGAGGGAGAATGGGATAGGGGGTTTCTCAGGGGGTGGGGGTGGGAACTGGGAAAGGGGATAACATTTGAAATGTAAATAAAGAATATATCCAATAAATAAAAAAAAAGAGTACAGCCTGTCCAAAGTCATTTAGCAATTACAATAAGATTTTCATTTTATCCTGCCTTGGTAAATACTAATTTCTAAATAGTAGAAAGTTAAAGATCACCGCCTTAAATATATGTTTAGCCTTGTTGTTTTTTTATTTTTTTTGTTTTTTTTGCTATTGTCATTAAGTTACAATGTTCTCTCTTTATTTGTTAGATACATGTAGAATAAGTAATTAAGCAAACATGTTGTCTAACTCAGATACTGTTAATAGACTGGCTCTTGCTCAATCTTGTCAGAAGTCTGCTAAATGTAATGTTTGGGCTTGTGATAGAGACCCCCAAATTCTGACAGTTTACCCCCATCCCCAAAGTCTCTGAAAAGATATGGGCACAGCAACAAGATTCTACCTGGATTGTGGTATGATAATCACTGAGAAACACTGCTCTGTTGCCTTACCCGCTGCTGGGGCTTGGTCTACACTGTGGACAGAGGATACCCAGAGAGTTAAATGTCTCATATTGCCTGTTAAGGTCAATCCTTTCTTTCACAAGTACCTACTTCACAGGAAAAAGCTCATCTTCTGAGGCTGATGGCCAGACTGACTCTGCTTAAGTTGCCATGGAAACCACAGGGACCTGGGAACTATTTAGGTAGTGACCAACCTCTGTCATTTTAATACATTACTTCTAGATTATAGTTTATTCTTCCCAGATTTCTGACCACGTTGACAGCTAAGGTAACTGTAGCTTGACAGCTAGAAAACAGACCTCTAGCTGTTAAGGATGGGCCTGGTGCTGTTTGTATGTTGATGTTAATTCTGTTCTCCTGGGAGGAGCTGCGGACAAGGAGTGAGTCATACTCAGGTGACTTCTTGTGAACCAGTCCTCTAATGAATAATGTGTTACATTTTTCTTCACATGGTGGCTCATCTGGGTTCTAAACTCAGTTTCCAGTGACTAAATGCTTCATATTTCCTCTCCTTGCTATTGCATTGTCCTAACATTAGATAGATTTCTTATAAAGTAGCCTATCCCTAATAAAACACTCCATTATGCAATTCACTTTTATAATCACAAGTTCAGTTTCCTTTGGTTATTTTCTAACTATAATCTTAGTGTTTCTTATGCTAAATACTATAGCTATCATACTTACAAATATACATTTCCTTTGGTTATGTTTTAACTAGAGACTTAAGGTGTTTCTCATGTTAAATCTATGATCAACTGTCATATTCACAAGGTCATCAAATTTTTGAGTTTCTTTTCATTGTCTTTTAAAATGTAATATATTTAGTCTCCTAGACAGAAGGAAAAAGCCCTTCTCACTCCTTCTGTTCCACAAAAGGGTTTTTTTTTTTTAATTTATTTCTAAGCTCATCTTAAAAAGTTATCATGTTGTTAACAAATTTATCCCTTTTGTAAACTTATAAACTACAGGAAACCCATTAAGATCTACCTCTCATGGACCAAATAAACTCCACTCAGGTAAGTACATCTGCCAATCAACATCTGCCAATCGCACTTGCTACTTATCCAAGAGGACGGGATTCCTCTCCTGTGCCCTGGGATTGGGAGTCCCCTCAACCCGAACCACCAAGGCTTAAGGGTTTCAAATGTACACCTAAGAAAAAAATATTTTCTCCCAAAGATACTTAACTTTATTCTCTACCTTTTATGTATTTATGTGTGTTTTAGCATCTTGTCAAGTCCAGATGTTTACTCAAAATCTACATCCAAGACAATTCCAGGGAAGCAACCCACACATGCTCCAATCTATTCTCATAGATATTTCTATTGGACCTGCTCTTTCCTATCCACAGATGGTTCCACAGACCCTGGACAGCAGGAAAACAGCCAACTCTCCTAAGACTGGACCAATTCCCCATCCCCATTTTCTTAGGTTTCCCAGAGACATGTCACCCCAAAGATCATGATGACTCTATTCCTGCTTCACCATAGAGTCTTTCTAGTTTTTGTTTTTTAAAGTAAACCAAAATGGGGCAATGCTAACATTCCTTCTAGGCTCCACCGCACAGTTACCTGGCAACAGCAAGGTATGCCTGACTCACTATAAAAGGGGCTATTTGCCCCCTCCTCACTCTCTTAACTTTCTACTCTCCTACTCTTACACTCTCTGTCCCTTCTTTCCCCATTCCTTTTCCTCCATCTCTCCACATGTTCCTGTCCAGCCCTGCAACCCCCACCACTGCTTTCTCTGTCTCTGCTTGCTCCTCAACTTCCTCCCCTCTCCATGCCCTAGATAAATTCTATTCTATACTATCTCCGTCATATGGCTGGTACCTCATGGGGGGAAGGAATGCCTCAGTTTAGCCCACAGGGGTTCCACCTCACCATACCACATCTCTACCGAACATATCCAGACTCTTTCATTTTTATAAAACACAACACGGAGACTTTATAATGGTATTTATACACATGTGCATCCCTTCCAGATTGATACGCAGTGATATATTTTGGTAGATTGAGATCCATTCTGAGATTGTAACTCTATTGCAAATTTCAAGCATTACATACCAGGGTGATAGGATGATATTTCTTTTCTTTCTTTCTTTCTTTCTTTCTTTCTTTCTTTCTTTCTTTCTTTCTTTCTTTCTTTCTTTCTTTTTTATTTTAATTAATTAATTAATTTATTTATTTATTTTTATTTTTCGAGGCAGGGTTTCTCTGGCTGTCCTGGAACTCACTTTGTAGATCAAGCTGTCCTTGAATTCAGAAATTCGCCTGTTTCTGCCTCCCAAGTGCTGGGATTAAAGGTGTGTGCCACCACTGCCTAGCCAAGGTGATATTTTTTATAGGACCTGGATTTTAAAACATTTACTGTGGTGGTACAGGCCTTTAATACCAATACTTGGGAGGCAGGTAGATGTCTGAGATTTAATCCAGCCTGATCTTTAGAGTAAGTTCCGGGGTAGCCAGGCCTACATAGAAAAACTTTGTCTCAATGGACAAACAAATAAAACAAACAAAAGCTGAACCAACTAACCAAAACAAAATAAAACCAAACAGCAAAAACCCAATAACCAAAAAACAAACAAAAAACAAAACCAAGAACAAAAACAAAAAAATCCTACAAAACAAAAATCAAACGAAGACACAAGAAACAATCAAACAAAAAAACCAAAATATAAGCCTTCCTGTGTGAGAATGTTTTTTCTAGAATTTTCCAGTTTCCTGGGCCTCACTGCAAATGACCAAGCAGTAGGAGTCCTGGCTGGGAGATATGGAAACACAGACACAGTAAAGTGACAGAGAGCAAGTCACCTGACTTTCTTTTACTGTGTTATTTTGGGCACTGCCAGCCTCCCTGGTGAGCACAGACTGCTTTAGTTTGAGCAGTCACCACCACAGGCCAAATTTGCCTCTGAGAATAGTTATCTGGAAATGAGAAATGAGAAGGGCCGGAAGGGAGAGCACTGGCAAGAGAAGAGATCATAAGGTAAACTTGCAATTTTAAGATAAGTGTGAAATTTCAGTTTTTTTCTCCTTTGAGGCAGGGTCTCACTGTGTTGCTAGATTAGCCTCAAATTTATGAGTAGCCTGTGTCTAGAACTTGGGGTTACAGGCAAACTACACTGTAACAGGCCTGCTAAACATAAAACTATGGGTTGATGTTGGGAACAAAGCTGGAATTTATTTGATTATCATTTTTATTAGTCAATTGTTTTCAATTGAGATATATGTATATAATTTTGCACTTCTCTTTCTTTCCTCTAGCTCCTTCCATGTCCCTTCCTCATGCTTCTCTATTGTCAAAATGATAGCGAGTTTGCCTTGATTATTATTGTTACACACACACACAAACAGAAACACACACTCATGCATGCACACATGCATGACTGTAGTCACATGCATACATAAGCACACACACATGCATGCACACATGCAAACACACAGGAACACATACACACTCATGCACACATGCATGCAGACACACAAACACACCTTCACACACAATTACATATGTAAATACAAGCTGCTGAGTCCATCTTTGTATATGATTTGGGAGCTAACTGCTTTGTATAGGATAACCAATCATGGAAGAATTTAATTTGCTCTCTTTCACCAGTCAATAGTTGCCTATAGCTTTCTATTTTCCATGTTATCAAGCCTCTTGATATTGTCATTGCTCAGGTCTTGTTTATGAAGTCAATTCTTTTTTTTTAAGTTTTTATTAGATATTTTCTTTATTTACATTTCTAATGCTATCCCTTTTCCTAGTTTCCCCTCCGAAAATGCCCTGTCCCCTCCCCCTGCTCCCCAACCAACCCACTCCCATTCCTGATCCTGCCATTCCCTTATACTGAAGCATAGAGCCTTCACAGGACCAGGGGCCTCTCCTCCCATTGATGACTGAATGGGCCATGTACTGCTACATATACAGCTAGAGCCACAAGTTGCAACATTTTTTTTTTAATTGGTGGTATAGTTCCAAGGAGCTCTGGGGGTACTGGTTAGTTCCTATTGATGTTCCTCGTATGGAACTACAGACCCCTTCAGCTTTCTGGGTCCTTTTTCTAGCTCCTTCATTGGGGACATTGTGCCCCATCCTATGGATGATTGTGAGCATTCACTTCTATATTTGTCAGGCACTGGCAGAGCAGCACAGGAGACAGCTATATCAGTCTCCCGTCAGCAGACTCTTGTTGGAATCTGCCACAGAGTCTGGATTTGGTGGTTGTTTGTGGGATGGATCCCCAAGAGGGCAGTCTCTGGATGGTCATTCCTTCAGTCTGTACTCCGAACTTTGTCTCTGTAACTCCTTCCATGAGTATTTTGTTCCCCCTTCTGAAAAGGATTCTGAGCTTCTGGTCTAGTATCCACTTATCAATGAGTGCATGTCATGTGTGTTCTTTTGTGATTGTGCTACCCCACTCAAGATGATATACTCCAGACCCATCGATTTGCCTAAGAATTTCATAAATCCATTGTTTTTAATAGCTGCACAGTACTCCATTGTGTAAATGTACCATATTTTCTGTATCAATCCTCTGTTGAGGGACATCTGGGTTCTTTACAGTTTCTGGATATTATAAATAAGGCTGCTATGAACATATTGGAGCATGTGTCATTATTACATGTTGGAATATCTTTTGGGTATATGCCCGAGAGTGGTATTGCTGGATCTTCCGGTAGAACTATGTCCAATTTTCTGAGGAACCACCAAACTGATTTCCAGAGTGGTTGTACCAGCTTACAATCCCACCAGCAATGGATGAGTGTTCTTTCTCCACATCCTTGCCAGCATCTGCTGTTATCTGAGTTTTTGATCTTAGCCATTCTGACAGGTGTGAGGTGGAATCTCAAGGTTGTTTTGATTTGCATTTCCCTGATGATTAAGATTGTTGAACATTGTTTTATGTGCTTCTCAGCCATTCAGTATTCCTCAGTTGAGAATTTTTTGTTTAGCTCTGTACCCCATTTTAATAGGGATGTTTAGTTTTCTGGAGTACAACTTCTTGAGTTCTTTATATATATTGGATATTAGTCCCCTATCAGATTTAGGACTGGTAAAGATATTTTCCCAATCTGTTGGTTGTCTTTTGGTCTTAATGACAGTGTCCTTTGCAATTCTGTTCAGGAATCTTTCCGCTGTGATCAAATCTTCGAGGCTCTTCCCCAATTTCTTCTCTATAAGTTTCAGTGTCTCAGGTTTTATGTGGAGTTCTTTGATCCACTTAGACTTGAATTTTGTACAATGAGATAAGAATCAATTTGCATTTTTCTATGTTAACCACCAGTTGAGCCAACACCATTTGTTAACGATGTTGTCTTCTTTCTACTGGATGGTTTTAGCTCCTTTGTCAAAGATCAAGTGACCACAGGTGTGTGGGTTCATTTCTGGGTCTTCAGTTCTGTTCCATTGATCTACCTGTCTGTTGCTGTACCAGTACCTTGCAGTTTTTATTTTTATTTTTAATCACAATTGCTCTGTAGTAAAACTTGAGGTCAGGCATGGTGATTCCCCCAGAGTTTCTTTTATTGTTGAGAATAGTTTTTGCTATCCTAGAATTATTGTTATTCCAGATGAATTTGCAAATTGCCCTTTCTAACTCTGTGAAGAATTGATTTGGAATTTTTATGGGGATTGCATTGAATCTGTAGATTGCTTTCAGCAGGATGGCCATTTTGACTATATGAATCCTGCCAGTCCATGAGCATGGGCGATCTTGCCATCTTCTGAGATCTTCCTTGATTTCTTTCTTCAGAGACTTGAAATTCTTATCATACAGATCTTTCTCTTCCTTAGTTAGAGTCACACCAAGGTATTTTATATTATGTGTGACTATTATGAAGGGTGTTATTTTCCTAATTTTTTTCTCAGCCTGTTTATCCTTTTTGTAGAGAAAGGCCACTGATTTGTTTGAGTAAATTTTATATCCAGCTACTGCACTGAAGTTGTTAATCAGCTTTAGGAGTTCTCTGGTGGAATTTTTGGAGTCACTTATGTATACTATCATATCATCTATAAATAGTCATATTTTGACTTCTTCCTTTCCAATTTGTATTCCTTTGATCTCCTTTTGTTGTCTTANTGCTCTGGCTAGGACTTCAAGTACTATATTGACTAGGTAGGGAGAAAGTGTGCCTTGTCTAGTGGTTTTAGTGGGATTGCTTTCAGTTTCTCAACATTTAGTTTGATGTTAGGTATTGGTCTGCTGTATATTGCTTTTATTATGTTTAGGTATGGGCCTTGAATTCCTGATCTTTCCAGGACTTTTATCATGAAGGGGTGTTGGACTTTGTCAAATGCTTTCTCAGCATCTAATGAGATGATCATGTGATTTTTTTTCTCTTTGAGTTTGTTTATATAGTGGATTACGTTGTGGATTTCTGTATATTGAACTATCTTTGCAACCCTGAAATGTAGCCTACTTGATTATGATGAATGATCTTTTGGATATATTTTTGGATTCAGTTTATGAGAATTTTATTGAGTATTTTTGCATTGATATTCGTAATGGAAATTGGTCTGCAGTTCTCTTTCTTCATTGAGTCTTTTTGTTGTTTAGGTATCAGAGTAATTGAGGCTTCATAGAGCGAGTTGGGTAGAGTACCTTCTGTTTCTATTTTGTGGAACAGTTTGAGGAGTATTGGAATTAGTTCTTGTTTGAAGGTTTTCACTAAACCCCTCAGGTCCTGGGCTTTTTTTTTTTTTTTTTTCTGGTTGGGAGACTATTAATGACTGCTTCTATTTTTTTTAGGGAATATGGGACTGTTTAGATAGTTAATCTGATCCTGATTTAACTTTGGTACCTGGTATTTGTCAAGAAAATTGTCCATTTCATCCAGGTTTTCCAGTTTTGTTGAGTATAGCCTTTTGTAATAGGATCTGATGATATTTTTGGATATCCTCAGTTTCTCCCATTATATCTCCCTTTTCATTTCTGATTTTGTTAATTAGGATACTGTCCCTGTGCCCTCTAATTAGTCTGGCTAAGGGTTTGTCTATCCTGTTGATTTTGTCAAAGAACCAGCTCCTGGTTTGGTTGATTCTTTGAATAGTTCTTTTTGTTTCCTCTTGGTTGATTTCAGCCATCAGTTTGATTATATCCTGCCTTCTATTCCTCTTTGGTGAATTTGCTTCCTTTTGTTCTAGAGCTTTTAGGTGTGCTGTCAAGCTACTAGTGCATGCTAGGTGCTGCTTCTTTCTGGAGGCACTCAGAGCTATGAGTTGTCCTCTTAGGAATGCTTTCATTGTGTCTAATAAGTTTGGGTATGTTGTGGCTTCATTTTTATTAAACTCTAAAAAGTCTTTAATTT
This sequence comes from Mus pahari, assembly GCF_900095145.1. Lineage (NCBI taxonomy): Eukaryota > Metazoa > Chordata > Mammalia > Rodentia > Muridae > Mus > Mus pahari. The sequence goes on along the minus strand of NC_034602.1, from coordinate 595,264 downwards.
CTTTATTTCTTCCTTGACCAAGTTTTCATTGAGTAGAGTGTTGTTCAGCTTCCACGTGTATGTGAGTTTTCTATTGTTTATGTTTTTATTGAAGGTCAGCCTTAGTCTGTGGTTATCTGATAGTGTGCATGGGACAATTTCAATATTTTTGTATCTGCTGAGTCCTGTTTCATAACTGATTATGTGGTTGGTTTTGGCGAAGGTACCATGAGGTGCTGAGAAGAAGGTATATCCTTGTGTTTTAGGTTGAAATGTTCTATAGATATCTGTTAAATCCATTTGATTCAAAACTTCTGTTACTTTCACTGTGTCTCTGTTTAGTTTCTGTTTCCAGAATCTGTCCATTAATGAGAGTGGGGTATTGAAGTTTTGTGGGAAGCCAGGTAATTCGCCATTACAAGATGGCGCCGACTTCCTGCATGCTTTCTTGATAAACAAGCAATGTGCGCATGTGCATTCGGGTATCAGCTGAGTCACTGCTTGCCCAGGAGCATGTTAATGAGGTTCTGATGGCATATCCAATCAGGAGGCTCCACGCCTATCCTAAGCATATATGAGNGAGCATGTTAATGAGGTTCTGATGGCATATCCAATCAGGAGGCTCCACGCCTATCCTAAGCATATATAAGCAGCACCAGTTTTCAGGCTTGGGGTCTTTCGCCTCAGGAATCAAGCTCTCCCAATAAACATGTGCAGAAGAATCCTGTTGTGTGGCGTCTTCCTTGCTGGCGAGGCAGGCGTCTACAAAGTTTCCCATTATTATTGTGTGAGGTGTAACACATGCTTTGAGTTTTAGCAAAGTTTCCTTAATGAATGCGGATGCCTTTGCATTTGGAGCATAGATGTTCAGAATTGAGAGATCATCTTGGTAAATTTTACCTTTGATGGGTAAGAAGTGTCCCCCCCCCTTTATCTTTTTTGAGAACTTTCGGTTGAAAGTTGATTTTATTAATATTAGAATCGCTACTCCAGCTTGTTTCTTGGGATCATTTACTTGGGAAATTGTTTTTCAGCCTTTAACTCTAAGGTAGTATCTGTCTTTGTCCCTGAGGTGGGTTTCCTGTATGCAACAAAAAGTTGGGTCCTGTTTATATATCCAGGCTGTTAGTCTTTGTCTTTTTATTGTGGAATTGAGTCCATTGGTATTAAGAAATATTAAGGAAAAGTTGTAGCCTGGGCTGGCATTTGTGTTCTCTAAGGGTCTGTATGACATCTGCCCAGGATCTTCTGGCTTTCATAGTCTCTGGGAAGAAGTCTGGTGTAATTCTAATAGGTCTGCCTTTATATGTTACTTGAACTTTTTCCCTTACTGCTTTTAATAGTCTATGTTTATTTAGTGCATTTGTTCCTCTGATTATTATTTGTTGGGAGAAATTTCTTTTCTGATCCAGTCTATTTGGAGTTCTGTAGGCTTCTTTTATGTTCATGGCCATCTCTTTCTTTAGATTGGGGAAGTTTTCTTCTATCATTTTTTTGAAGATATTTACTGGCCCTTTAAGTTGGAAATCTTCCTTCTCATCTATACCTATTATCCTTAGGTTTGGTCTTCTCATTGTGTCCTGAATTTCCTGATGTTTTGAGTTAGGATCTTTTTGTGTTTTGCATTTTCTTTGATTGTTGTGTCCATGTTTTCTCTGGAATCTTGTGCACCTGAGATTCTCTCTTCTATCTCTTGTATTCTGTTGGTTATGCTTGCATCAATGACTCCTGACTTCTTTCCTAGGTTTTCTATTTTCAGAGTGGTTTCTCTTTGTGATTTCTTTATTGTTTCTACTTCGATTTTTAGATTCTGGGTGGTTTTGTTTAATTCTTTTACCTGACTGGATGTGTTCTCCTGTATTTCTTTAAGGGAGTTATTTCCTTCTTATAGTCCTCTATCATCATCATGAGCAGTGATTTTAGATCTATATCTTGCTTTTCTGGTGTGATGGTATATCCAGGACTTGCTATGGTGGGAGAGTTTGGTTTTTGTAGCTTCTGTTCTTATGCCTGCCTCCTGTCATCTGATTATCTCAAGTGCTTGCTGTCCTCAATATATCTGATTGGAGCCTGTCCCTTGTGTAATACCAGTTGATTCAGGACTCCTCAGAGTACAGCTTTCTCTGTGATCCTATGATTCTGGGACCCTGTGAACCTGAGATTCTGGGTGTGCCAGAGTTCTTGGCAGTCAAGATTCCTCTGAGACCCTGAGATCCTCATGTGACCAAGCTTCTGGGATCCCGGGATCCTGGTATCCGAAGATCCTGGGCATGTCACAGCACCTGGAAATGGTCTCTCCTTTGGGGACTGTGAAACCAAGGTAGACCAGCACTGACCTAAGGAACCTGAGCTGCTGGACAGGCCCAGGCCTGTCATGATTGTTTTGGAACAGATGTTTTGTTCCACTCACCAGTGATCCTAAGATCCTGGGTGTGCTAGGTCACCTGCAGTTTGGAGAGTCCTCTGGGGACCATGGGACTGTCTGCTGAGTTCATGCCAAAGGTGACCCGCAAAGTCAATTCTTTTTTTTTTTTTTAGTGTTTTAGAGATTTACTTATTATTATATCTAAGTACACTATAGCTGTCTTCAGATGCACCAGAAGAAGATGTCAGATCTCATTATAGATGGTTGTGAGTCACCATGTGGTTGTTGGGCTTTGAACTCAGGACCTTTGGAAGAGCAGTCAGTGCTCTTATCCACTGATCCATCTCTCCAGTCCGCGAAGTCAATTCTTAAACAAGAAGGCAAAGAGCAGAATTCCTGGTATGCTTAAAATTTAAAGGTATTAAGTCTATCTATGTCACTGTAAAAAAACATTAAAAAATTTTGAAGCAAAGATCTAGCCTTGTTTTGAATACAGTATTCAAACTGTACCATAATGTAGTTCAAGTTCCTTGCTACAGAACATTAAAGTTTTCTTTAATTAGTTGCAATTAATGTGACACAGCAAGTGGATGTCCTTGATTACTTGTAGTTATTTCTATAAATAGCATATAGTAGAGTGAATTTACAAATCTGATAAATTTTATGACTTTGCCTTCTGAAAATTTGCTCCTAGATTATAACAAATTATTTCCCCATCCTTACCAATACATGCATCCTTACCAATGTGTATGACTAATGTTATTTTTAAAATTGAGATGAGTTTGCCATATAGAGTTGGCTGGGTTGAAACTCACTGTGTATCCCAGGCTGTCCTTAATTTGTGATCTTTCTGTTTTATTTGTCATTCTGAAACTGTCTTGTTTGCTTCCCAAGATTATCTCCATATATTCTTGAGATCTTAATCAAAAATCTCAAAATAAAAAAATCAGTGAGGGTGTCTCACTGATCTGTAGCTCTGGCTGGCTTGACTAAGTGGTCAGTGAGCTTCAGGGAACCACTGGTCTCTGCCACATCTCTTGCCTCAAGGTGATGCAGCTACAGATACAGGCAATGTGGCTGGCTCTCATGTAGCTGGACTCATGTTTGTGTAGTTGCCATTCTATCTACTGATTCATCTTCCCAACTCCTGTAAAAAAACAAAAACAAAAACAAACAAAAAAGAAACGTGTTTGCTTATTGCAAACATGAGTATAATTGTTTCCCTGATTTCTTTCTCAGCATGTTTATGGTTACTGTATCAGAAGGCTACTGATTTTTTTATGTAAGTTTTGTATCCTGCTTTTTTTTTCTGAAAGAGTTAAAGTTTAAGAATTTTCTGGTGGAGGCTTTAGGGTTTCTTATGAATAAAATCATTTTATTTGCAAAAATTATATACTTTAAGTCCTTCATTTTCTATTTATGTCCTTTGATTTCTTTCTCTTGTTCTATGATTCCAGCTAAGTCTTCAAGCATTACATTGGACAAAGTATCCCTTATTTTGTTCCTGGTTTTAATGGGAATAATTTGAATTTTTTGATATTTTTTATCACATACGCTAGGTTGATCATATAGAGCTTTTTAAAAAATTGGTTATTTTATTTATTTAATTTTCAAATATCATCCCCATTTCCCTTCAATAAACCCTCTCCCCTCTCCCCTCTGCCCCTGCCTCTATTAGGGTGTTCCCTAATAGGGTGACCCACCCACTCCTGGCTCAGCACCCTAGCATTTCCCTACCCTGGGTCATCGAGCCTCCACAGGACCAAGGGGCTCCCAATCCTCTACTACATATTCAGCTCTAGCCATGGGTCCCCCATGTGTACTCTTCGGTTGGTGGTTTAGCCCATGCGAGCTTTGGGGGTGTGTCTGGTTGGTTGATGTTGTTGGTTTATTTTTCTTGGATATTTTATTAACATTTCAAATGTTACCCCCTTTCCCAGTTTCCCCTCTGGAAACTCCCATCCTATGCTCCCTCCCTCCTGTTTCTATGAGGGTGCTTCCCCCCTCCTGCCTCTCCACTGTGGCTTTCCCCTACACTGGGACATCAAGCCTTCACAAGACCAAGGGCTGCTCTGTTGCTACCGTCTCCGACCAGCAGAAAAGAAGCAATGAAACCGATGTCCTTCTCAACTTAACAATGTGCAGGATAAAGACTGCCCCAACCTCTCTCGGCCATCCCCTTTTATACCCTCTAGTCCACTCCCCATCACCCCAGTCCACGTAGATCCAGTTCATTGGCTCAGGACTACATTTGTGCAATGCAGCTCAAAGTATGTGGCTATCTTGAGGGATATGAGGAAGTCAGGTGTCAGTTGTAAGACTTGCTGGCAGTCCCGGGCACCATCTTGGGGCCAAAGCCACACCCGCTCCTCACACTGCTCCTCCCATTGATGTCTGGCAAGGCCATCTTCTGCTACATATGTGGCTGAAGCCATTGTTCAATCCATGTGTACTCTTTGGTTGGTGGTTTAGTCCCTGGGAGCTCAGGGGTGGGGGTGGGGGGTGGTGTCTGTCTGGTTGATATTGTTGTTGTTTCTATGGGTTGCAAACCCCTTCAGCTCCTTTTGTCATTTCTCTAACTCCTCCATTGGGACCCCAATGGTTGGCTGCAACCATTGGCCTCTGTATTTGTCAGGCTCTGGAAGAGCCTCTCAGGAGACAGCTATATAAGGCTCTTGTCAACAAACACTTCTTGGCATCTGCAATAGTGTCTGGGTTTGGTGTCTGTATCCATAACCTTGTGGATTCCCAGGTGGGGCAGTTTCTGGATGGTCTTTCATTCAGACTCTGCTCTACACTTAGTCTACATATTTCCTTCCATGAATATTTTGTTTCTCCTTCTAAGAAGGACCGAAGCAGCCACACTTTGGCTTTCATTCTTCTTGAGCTTCATGTGGTCTGTGAATTGTATCTTGGGTATTTTGAGATTTTGGGCTAATATCTACTCATCAGTGAGTGCATACCATGTGTGTCCTTTTGTGACTGGGTTACCTCACTCAGGGTATTTTCTAGTTTCATCCATTTGCCTAAGAATTTCATGAATTCATTTTTTTAATAGCTGAGTAGTACTCCACTGTGT
>NC_034602.1:570835-589511 GCF_900095145.1 Mus pahari | reverse complement strand
CACACACACACACACACACACACACACACACACACACAGAGAGAGAGAGAGAGAGAGAGAGAGAGAGAGAGAGAGAGAGAGAGAGAGAGAGAGGTCGGTCAGAGGGGTCTACCTTGTATTTGGATTGTGAAGTAGCTGCTCTCAGGTAAAGGTGGGAGGTGAGCCAAGTGGATTCTGGGAATGTATGGCAGTTGCCGTAGCAACACATACATGGGTCCCTGTCGCCTATGTATGATGTCACTGAGTTCAGAGACGATCTGCCTTGCTGGTTCCTAATACCAACATACCTCCCTTTTTCTTATTATAAAGAGAAGGAAAAAAAGAGGGGGAGGGAGAAGCTGATGGTGAAAAAGGAATAGGGGCATTGTGTCTCTTAAACTGCTTCCTGCTGTTTAGGGGCATTGTCAACTTTGGGTTGTAGCTGACTTTCACTATCGGGTCCACTTAGTAAACTTTTGCATCAGGTTCCTCTGTGGACAGCAGCTAGTAATCCTGTAACAGGAACTGATTAATAGTTTGGTTAGAATTATTTTGTATTTGTCATTGAAGGAATGTAGAAACAAGATTTATGAGGCAGGGAGCAAATAACACCAGGAAGATGACTAGGAGAGGTGTTATGAAAGGGAGTGTCCACTTCCATAGAGGGTTTTCGAAAATTCCAGATCTGGAGGTCTCATGTTCCCTGAAATTCTGTGTCTGATTGTAGCTCCAAGAGTTTGTTTCTCACTATCCTGGATTTGTTGATGTAGAAACAGTATTCTTCTTGGAGGAACAGGCAAAGACTACCTTCTTTAGCTATTAGGACATCAAGCCCCTGTCAGTTCTGAAGCACCACAGTACCAAAGAATAGATCTGTTTGTGGATAGTAAGCATGGTTTCAGACATTTTTTGAAAACTTCTGTCAAACTTGGAAGTGAACTCATTATATTGGGTCATGGAAGTTGTTATCTCCACAATTTCAGTACCAGTACCTATGGCTACTCCCGCAGTGACCAGAGTGGTACAACCTGAACTGAGTGCCACAAAGAATTGATGTATTTTAGACTGCAGGGCATTGTGGTAGAGTCTAGAGAGCTTAGCATTACTACAGAACATGTGCTAGAGGTCTTCACACGGTTTGCCATGCCAAAAAGAGGGATAGAGGAAAGGTATGGAGTCATGGCAACATCTGAGTCAGGGCAGCTGAAAAAAGGTGAGAAAAGGTTACTTGGCAGTATCACCAGAGCGGCTGTAAGTGGCAATTGTGAGTTAGTTTCAGGGGAGACTCATAGCCAACAATCTTTAAAGCGACAAGATCTGGTAACATTAAGGAGTTGGTAGGCTGAGGTCAAGGTCTAAAGCAAAAGGGGAAATGACAAGTTAGTGCCATTTATGAGGGGTGATGTCAAAGAGGTAAGGACCTTGGAGAGGAGTGTTTGATTACTTCTTCTTTTCTGATATCTAGAGGTAGGGCAATTGAGACATATTTTCTCTGGATGCAGGTAGTACTTACTGGGGACTGAGAATGACATTTTCTAGTTCCATCTATTTGCCTGTGAATTTCATGAAGTCATTGTTCTTAATAGCTTAATAAATGTGTAAATGTGCCACATTTCTGTATTTATTCCTCTGTTGAGGGACATCTGGGTTCTTTCCAGTTCCTGGCTATTATAAATAAGGCTGCTATGAACATAGTGGAGCATATGTCCTTGTTATATGTTGGAGCATCTTCTGGGTATATGACCAAGTGTGGTATAACAGGATCCTCAGGTAGAACTATTTCCAGTTTTCTGAGGAACCACCAGACTGATTTCCAGAGTGGTTGTACCAGCTTGCAATCCCACCAGCAATGGAGGAGTTCCTCTTTCTCCAAATCCTTGCCATCATCTGCTGTCACCTGAGTTTTTTATCTTAGCCATTCTGAGTGGTATGAGGTGGAATCTCAGGGTTGTTTTGAATTGCATTTCCCTGATGACTAAGGATGTTGAACATTTCTTTAGGTGCTTCTTGGTCATTCGAAATTCCGCAGTTGAGAATTTTTTGTTTAGCTCTGTACCCCATTTTTAATAGGTATATTTGGTTCTCTGGAGTTTAACTTCTTGAGTTTTTTGTATGTATTGGATATTAAATCCTTTTTCAATTTGTAGGTTGCAGTTTTGTCCTGATGACTGTCCTTTTCCTTATAGAAGCTTGTCAATTTTATGAGATCTCATTTGTCTATAGTTGATCTTAGAGCCTGACCATTACTATTCTGGTCAGAAAAATTTCCCCTGTGCCAATGTTTTCGAGGTTCTTTCCCACTTTCTCCCCAATTAGATTCATCATATCTGGTTTTATGTGGAGGTCCTTGATCCACTTGTACTTGAACTTTGTACAAGGAGATAAGAATGAATCAATTTGTATTCTTTTACTTGTTGATCGCCAGTTGAAACAGCACCATTTGTTGAAAATTCTCTCTTTTTTCCACTGGATGGTTTTGGTTCCTTTGTCAAACATCAAGTGATCAAATGTGTGTGGGTTCATTTCTGGGTCTTCAATTCTATTCCACTGATCTGCCTGCATGTCTCTGTAACAATACCATAGAAGGAATTAGTCGTGTTCCCTCTGTTTCTATTTTATGAAATAGTTTGAGAAGTATTGGTATTAGGTCTTCTTCGAAGGTCTGATATAATTCTGTACTTAAGCCGTCTGGTCCTGGGGATATTTTTGGTTGGGAGATTTGTAATGATTGCTTCTATTTCTTTAGGGTTTGTAGGACTGTTTAGCTGGTTTATTTGATCCTGATTTAACTTTGGTTCCTGGTTATCTGTCTAGAAAATCATCTACTTCATCTATATTTTCCATTTTTGTTGAGTATAGGCTTTTGTAGTAGTATCTGATAAAATTTTAAATTTCTTCAGTTTCTGTTATGTCTTCATTTCCATTTCTTATTTTGTTAATTTGGATACCATCTCTGTGTCCTCTGGTTAGTCTGGCTAAGGTTTTTGTTGATTCTTTGTGTAGTTTCTTTGTTTCTACTTGGTTGATTTCAACCCAGATTTTTATTATTTCCTGCTGTCTGCTTCTCTTAGGTATATTTGCTTCCTTTTATTCTAGAGCTTTCAGATGTGATGTTAAGCTGCTAGTATATGCTTCCTCCAATTTCTTTATGGAGGCACTCATAGCTATGAGTTTTCCTCTTAGGACTGCTTTCATTGTGTTGCATAAGTTTGGTTATGTTGTGGCTTCATTTTCATTATATTCTAAAAAGTAATGTTTCTTTTACAAATGTGGTCCCCTTGCATTTGGCCACAGGTGTTCAGAATTGAGAGGTCCTCTTGGCTGATTTTTTTTGATGAGTATGTATACTTTTTAATACCTTTTATTATATTTTAATACCTTTTTGTTGAAATTTAATTTTTTTGGATACTAGAATTGCTACTTCAGCTTGTTTCTTGGGGCCATTTTCTTGGACATTTTTTTTCTAGTCTTTTACTTTGAGATAGTATCTGTCTTTGTCACTGAGGTGCATTTCCTGTATGCAGCAAAGTGCTGGGTCCTGTTTACATATCCAGCCTGTTAGTCTGTATTTTTATTGGGAAATTGAGTCCATTGATGCGGAGAGATACTAAGGACAGATGACTGTTGCTTCCATTATTTTTGTTGTTAGAGGTGGAATTGTGCTTGTGTGGTTCTCTTCTTTTGAGGTTGTTGTGAGAAGATTAGTTTCTTGCTTTTTCTTGGGTATAGTTGCCTTCCTGTGTTGGAGTTTTCCTTCTATTATTCTCTGTAGGACTGGATTGGTAGAAAGATATTGTTTACATTTGATTTTGTCATGGAATATCTTGGTATCTCCCTTTATGGTAATTGAGAATTTTGCTGGGTATAATACCTGGGATGGCATTTTTGCTCTCTTAGGGTCTGTATGACATTTTCCCATTGTTTTCTGGCTTTTAGAATCTCTGTTGAGATGTCTGATGTTACTTGACTTTTTTCCCTTACCACTTTCAATATCCTTTGTTTTATGCATTTGGTGTTTTGACTATTATGTAACAGGAGAAATTTCTTTTCTGGTCCAATCTATTTGAAGTTCTGTAGGCTTCTTGTATGCTCATGGGCATCTCTTTCTTCAGGATAGGGAAGTTTTCTTCTATAATTTTGTTGATGACATTTACTGACCCTTTAAGTTGGGATCATTGCTCTCTTCTATACCTATTATCCTTAGATTTGATCTTCTCATTGTGTCCTGGATTTCCTGGATGTTTTCAGTTAGGAGCCTTTTGCATTTTGCAATTTCTTTGATGGCTGTGTCAATGTTTTCTATGAAATCTTCTGTACCTGAGATTCTCTCTTCTATCTCTTGTATTCTGTTGGTGATACTTGCATCTATGACTCCTGACCTCTTTGTTAGGTTTTCTGTCTCCAGTGTTGTCTCCCTTTGTGATTTCTTTATTGTTTCTATTTCCATTTTTAGATCCTGTACAGTTTTGTTCATTTCCTTCACCTATTTATTGTGTTTTCTAGTATTTCTGTAAGAGCTTTATGTGTTTCCTCTTTAAGGGCTTAGACTTGTTTACCTGTGTTCTCTTGCATTTCTTTAAGGGAGATATTTATGTCCTTCTTAACATCTTCTATCATATTCATGAGATAGGATTTTAAATCTGAATCTTGCTTGTCTCATGTGTTGAGGTATCCAGGGCTTGGTATGGTGGGAGAACTGGGTTCTGATGTTGGCAAGTAGCATTGCTTTCTGTTGCTTATGTTCTTGTGTTTGCCTCTCATTATTGGTTATCCCTAGTGCTAACTGCCCTTGATATTGCTGACTGGATCCTGTCCCTTCTGTGAGCTTGGTTGTGTCTGAACTCCTAGGAATCAAGCTGTCTCTGTTATTCTGTGATCCTGAGATCCTGGGTGTGGCAGAATTCCTGGGAGTCAAGCTGCCTCTGGGATCCTGAGATCTATTGCGTCAAAACTCCTGGGAGTCAAGCTTTCTCTGGGTGTTGCAGGAGTTGGTGGGTCTGCTCTAGGCAGAGGTGCAAGCTGGAAGGAATGTGTGCCTCTGGCTGGGTGTGGGGTCCTGCTTCCCTGTTTCCCATTGGATGGGGAGTTCCAGTTTCACTGGGTGTTGGGGCAGATGTTTTGGCCTCAACTGTAATCTTGGGTGTGTTAGAGCTCCAGTGATCCTGGGTGTGTCAGATCTCCTGGGAGTTGAGCTTCATCTGGGTGTTGTAGTAGTGGATGGGGAGCCAGAAACCCTGGTAGGCTCTGGGCAAACATTCAAACCACCATATAGAGCTTTAATATGTTGAAATATGTTCCTTTTATACCCAGTCTCTTTTAGGGATTTTTTTTTAAATCAGGAGAAGATACTGGATTTTGTCAAATCCTTTTCTGTGAGATGAACATGTGATTTCAGTCCTTGAATCCATTATGTGATATTGCATCTATTGATTTGCATATATTGAACCATCCCTGCATCTCTGGAATGAAGTCAACTTATGAAGAATGACCTTTTTGGTGTGTTCTTGAGTCTGGTTGACAACTCTTTTACTGGGAATTTTTGCAACTATGTTCATGAAGGAAATTGGTCAGTTATTTTCTTTTCCTCACGTGTTTTTATTTGAATATTACTGCCTTTTCCAAGTGGGTCTACAATTTGATAGGAACTATTTTTGCAAATAGAGTTCCATTCTCAGAGGAGAGCCTCATGCTGCCTACACCAATCTATAAGAGGAAAATGATACCTTAACTCTATATTACAACAGGCCCTTTGATTTTAGCATGACTAAGTGCATGATGGAAGTACCATTCAGGCTGTAAAACTCAGAATGTAGACAGCAAAACAAAGACCTAATCTATTTGTGTGTGTGTGTGTGTGTGTGTGTGTGTGTGTGTGCTTAAAAACTCACCTTGAGAAAGGCTTGAGGCAATTTTGGGCAAGGGAAAATGAAAATATAGAGGAAAAGAAATGCAGTCAGGGGTCCAAACAGTCGCAGCTCTGATAAGGTTGAGACATAGTTGACCTATTAAGTAAAAGACAAAGAAATGTGAAGGACTGAGAGCTGGATGGGGTCTAGGATCCAAACGCAGTGTTACTGGCTGTTTTCAGTCTTGGCTCTCAGCCACCTGACAGCCTCATAAGTGCTTTGTGAGGATGAGTCGCAGTGGCTGCCCCACTTCTGGGTAGTCCTCTGTGAGTTAGGTCTCAGGTGCTCACCATCCTCTGTGTGGTCCTTCAGGTGTGTGGTTTTGAACGCTGGCCTCAATACCAGTTGGCCATGCTGGGCATGGAACCTATACTGATGTTACCTTGAAGACTCTGGCTCTAACCAGATTTCCGATTCATTGGATACTGTGTGGTTCTAATTTAAAGCTTATGCCTGTAATCTCAACTTGAGCTAGAATGAGATCTTTCAAGAAAGAGAGAGAAAGAGAGAGAGAGAGAGAGAGAGAGAGAGAGAGAGAGAGAGAACATCAAATATTTTATTAACTATTCTAGTAAGCAAAAACAAGAATGGTTTTTGTTGACAAGGGAGAAAGCAATGCAGAAGCGCATTGAACTGTGAGCACTGCAACATGAAAGGTAGAGAGTGAGGAAGACAGCAAGACACAGGAAGGGTGACAAGTAGGAAGGTGTCATTGAATCTACGCAAAATTCAGCACTCTTACCTTGCCTTTATTTACCATATGAAAAAGAAAAAAGGATAATTACAAGTCTCCTGAATACTTTATGTTGGAAAGGTGACCGGCAACAATCAAGTTCAGGTCAATATTACATTTTTCCTGATGTACCTTTAAAGTGAATATATATTCATTTTATTCTCTATCTATCTATCTATCTATCTATCTATCTATCTATCTATCTCCCAGCATGTGCACATGGTAGGAAAGTACACTGCAACTGAGCTACATGTTCAGCTGATTAATTTATTTTAATGGGGACAAACTATCCTGTTATTGTGAAAGAACTTTCCTACTCCTTGATAGTCAGTGCATACTTAGTTTTTTTCTAAGCAATATTGAATTGTGGCTTAAAATAATGAAGTCTTTATGATTCTATTTCCTCGTGATTGTTTTTCATATTGTTTCAAAGAAATGAGACAGAGAATGTGAGGACACCCAATACTCTATGACCTCCCCATCCCTGCATAGGTTGCCCTGTTTGAAGACACATGCATCTATCATACATGAATACACATGATGCACACAGACACAAATACAGCACAGACTGTTGCTGTTGCTGTTAGATGCCCATCAGAACTAGGATGGCAAGACTGACCTCAGCAATATTCTTTGGTTGCAGAACATAAAGAAATCAAGCCAGAATTGAACTAGATGTTTCCTCCCTTTAGAATAGCTTTTGTAGTACCTCATGGTGTTATGAGAGAAGTTCTGGGAGAAAAGTCATCAGCAGTCTACCCAGCAGGAGCCCTCTTACGCTGTGATACTGACTTGCCAGACAAGATGTGCCCACTACTGTAATAGTGACATGACAACTATGGAGGAAATTAACTGCCCTCTGATTGGACTTGAGAACCACTCCAAAGGAGTTATTTCATGCCTGATACTGTGAACATAGTCAAAAGTTCACAGCTAGGAAGGTGGGGGTGGGTAGGTGGATAGTATTGCTAGATGGCTAAATGAACATGGTGTCAAACTTGTTTCTAAATGTATATAAATAAGTGCTACCCACAATTTTGATCCTAGACATATTGATTGATTGATGATTGATTGATTGCAGTAAATGATGGTGAATGCAGAGACTCATGGTTGGTCAAGGTGCTGAGAACCAGTCATTACTGAGTGCTCAGTACTACATGGGGCATTTATATCATCCTTACTAAGGCTAAGGAAACTTCATGGAAGAAGGGTAGAAATAATATAAGAGCTGGCTGATAGGAAAGAAGGGCTATTATAGGGAGGGGGCTATGTTGGAAAGGAGAGCTATTTTCTGGGCATGACATGCTGTCACAATCATGAGTCCATAGCAGCTATGGTTGCTTATGATAGACCAGTGGCAGGCTGAGCCACTAATTAGTGTTCATTGCCAGAATAGAGGCTCATACCCTCCTTAAGGAACTTTATTGTTGGCTGCTGTTGATGGCTGCTGGGAGAGGATCATTGTCTTCAGTGGTATAGTCCTAATTGTCTTTCTGTGTTCCAGTAGACAGCTACATGTCTATGTCCATGCTCACATAGACTTCTTTGGCTACACTCAGTGGTCAGCATAATAAATTAAAGCAAAGAGATGTGAAGATCAGAGGAGGACTGTAGGAAAGAGGACTGATTAGAGAATGCAGGAGGGGGACAAAGAGGGTAAAAATGAAGGATGACTAGGTAGTTAGAACTGGAGAGTGGGCTATAAGAGCCTCTGTGCACTTAGCACCTGGGTGGGCAAGATGAGGACCCACACTGCTGGGTAAGATACTCACATGTGCTCTTTCCACCTCAGCAGCCTCAGGGGAGTAATTTCCTAGCGTCTGTAAGAACATGTACTAAAAGCATGTAAAGGGACCTGGCCTTAGAAGTCTCAAATGATTGTTTCTGACTGACTCTGTTGTTCTAAGCAGTCACAAAGCTTGGATGATTATAAAGGAGACCCAAAGCCTCCATCATTCAGAAGTATCAGAAGGTTCAGTGTTTTCGAGCTACCACAGTATGTGGGAATAAAGGAGAAGGACAGCTAAGAGATCGAAAGAGGCTTCAAAGGTCTCAGAAGTCAGCATTGGGCTAAGGAGGAGGGAGCCTGAGGTAAATTAGGACATGTTACATTGCTGGTGTGATGGAGTTTTGGGTGGCTGACTTCACTGCCCCTCTTACTCACTGCCACATCTTAATGAGTACAAGAGTAAGCTACTTCACAGGTCCATCAGGATTTTTGTTAAGTTATAAGGCTTCTAATACAGCACCAGACATTGCCCCATTGAGTACACTTAAGCAAATTGTGTTTACAATGCATTTTCACACACATTAGCTCATTTATTTCTCACTGGACACATCTGTTGCAGCTGTTCAATTTACCATCGAGTAACAGATGAAGGACTGTGACTCTGAGAGGTCAGGTAACATTTTGAATGTCACACAGCTGGGGGCTGTGGATAGTGATAGTAATAGTGGAAGCTTAGAAACTTGTTTTCCTACTCTTCCCATGGCTGTGCAGCTGCTTCCCAAATAGGAGCATGCTTTGAGACCACTCCTGTGCCCACCCACACAGTGGGACCAGGCTCCTGGCAAAACCACTGTATTGTTGACATTTTGGCTGTTCTCCCAGGAGATGCCACTGAAGCTGCCTCCACCCTCACCCACCATGGGCATGTCTGAAACGTATTAGCTGTGATAGCAGGTGTGTGCCTGCAGGCACCCAGCTGCCATGCTGGAGATATAGAGACTGCTGCTTTTGTTCTGGAACAGAGGAGTGGGTATGACCTTTTCTCCATGGCTAAGAACAACACACAAGTCACACATCAAAGTACAGCTATTCTCTAGAAGAATATACCAGGCCCAGCTGTGCTTGCCCCAGACAGCTGCTAGGAATCCTGAAGAAGGACAGGTCTGACTTTCTTGTGACCAACAAAGCTCTTCTCACTTCCTGGGAGTTCCATCTCAGCCTGCCTCAATTTTCTGTTCTGGGAAGAGGGGTTCAAAATTTACAAGGAAATATTCAAACTGACATTTTTGCTTCCTGAACAGCCCCCAAAACTGACCAATATGAGAATAGTCATCTATTGACCCATCAGAGACTGCAAATGCCCAGAAAGGACTAGCGCGCTTGCTGCTTCCGGTTAAAGGCCATCCCTACCCAGGCTCTGAGGAATTTTTCCTGAATCCTGAAGAAGGAAAAGATCTAATTCCTGTCATAACACACTTCAGAAAGCAAGGGGCAGCCAGAAATTCTCATTCGTCTGAGGGATCTTTGAAAATCCTGCCTTGGGTGGAGTGACATTTGCTAGCAATGACAACAGTGAGGTTGGCAGGCAGCCCTGTGTGCAGCCAGAGAAATCCAAGCATACTGTTTCTTTGGGGTCTGTGTCTCAACACTTCCAGGAAGTTCCTGAGATCAGCAGGAACTCTGTCCTGGCTTGGGGAGTCACCCCACCCCCAGGCTTCCTTTGTAACTACATCACAACAGAACTTTGTTCTAAAGAGAGCCCAGTGGGGCCTCTTGACCTTGCCACAGCTAATGTGGAATCTGTGTGCAGAATCACTCACAGACCAAAGTTCTTAAGTTTACGTCGCTCCTTCCCAGTATAGAATGGGAGGAATAGGAGCCTTGGACAGTAAAACCAAATCCATCTTATTAACTGTGCTATGATAGGTCTGCATTTGCAATTTACTAGTTTTTACATATTTTAATCACTACAAATGAGTAATATCCACAATACAACTTAAAAGGGATTTTCAAAGCATTTTTGGAATTAACAATGCATAATTTCCACAACACTCCTTTCTCCTATGAAAATGTAATTTCAACATAATAAAACTATAGCTGACAATATACACATTGTAAGCTAAAGTATGGAACTACTGCTCTGTGCTATGGTGAAGTCAACAACTGTGCTGGAAGCAAGGTGAAAGGACAAGCCACTCATTATTGTTCATGCAAGCCAACCTCCACAGCTCTCAAGAACTCCAGCATCATTTTCTGATTGGCACCAGGAGAAACATCAGCATGACATTGATGTACAAACTACCCAGGGGCCTGGGAAGGCAAATACCACATATTAGAAAAACAGAAAACAAACACACTTCAGGAGTATGCCTTTCCTGTCCTTCAAAACAGTGTTTCTCCAGAACCAGAAAGTTATCACTGTAATTTAAATAGCCATTTTAATTTGCCTATTACATTTGCACAAAGAAGCTGTCCATGCATCTCTGTAGAGAAAGTGCTTACTATGCAGCTGACACTGAGTTCAGTCTCAAGAATCACAGTACACAAAGTGTACTGACATCCACACATGTACTATGCCCACAGATACAAACACTAATGATAACTTAAAAGTTTTTCCATAGGATCTTGACTGTAAAGATGAAATAAATTCCATGTCTTCAGACTTGCCAGTCTTGCATTTCAGATCTGTCTTTTATTTTCTTAGAACTTATCAATCATAATTCTTGTTATTCTTATCAGCATAGCTACTACACTGCTCTTGCATTGTGAATTAGAAACCAATGTTTAAATAGGATCTGCTCTATGCTGCCTTACTGTCTAAACCGTACTTTTTAGCATTTGGTTGTACTAGGTTTGAGCTGTTTTCCCAGTGATTCTCAGGAAGTTTTTCAGTTTCTTGAGAAGGGTTTACATTTAAATGACAGTTGTCAAATGTCTGCAAATTCAGGCAACTCATGTTACACACACACACACACACACACACACACACACACACACACCTACATACTGGACAGTATGGGCTAGGTAAAGGATCCTTAATAGAATAATGACAGCCTCTTAAAATACCTTTAAAACATCTTCAGTTCATACATCATAAAATACATGAACTGGTCCTCTGCCCTGTCCTTTCTGCTGAGGCAAATTTCTGGTTGGTCTGCTCCCAAGAAGACACCATATCCCTACCCATCCTTGAGAACCCGCTGCACTCAGAGCAGTTGGTAAGAATTCTCCTGAAGTCCCACTGCTGCCACTGGGAGCCCAGTTGTCTCAGGACCCATCACTCTCCAAAACCCCTGCCTCCTGAATACCACACCCCTTCCACCTGATCCTTTCTGATGGGGCAGACTGCTAGTTATTCTGCTCCCCTGAAAACATCATATCCTGAGTCATCCCAGAAGATCTGCTGCACTCAGCATTTGGGCAACTTATACCACAGCCTGAAGGCATCACAGGAGATCTGCTACACACAGGGCAACTGAGGATCTGATCACCAGCTTGTCTGCTCCTCTGAAGACACCACAACTTGAAGGCATCCTAGGAACTCCTCTGTACACAGGGCTACTGGGCAACAGACACCATAGTCTGAAGACTTCCCTGGGGGCTCTGTGGCATGCAGGGCAACTGACCCAACAGACTAAAAGCCTCCCTGAGTTCTGCTGTACTCAGGGAAACAGAAACCCCAGTTTGTAACCCCCCTATAGAACATCTACACACAGGACAAGAGTTTGACTGGTCCTCTGAAGACCCAATAGTCTGAAGGCCTCCAAGGAGATCTACTATAGCCAGGGCAACAGATCTGCAGCTTCTATGCCCCTCTGAAGGATCTCAAGTTGGAAGGCCCCATGGTGGTCTGTTACAGCCAGGGACACAGGCCTAACAGGAGACCTGAAACAACCCAGGGACAAAAGAGGCAGACTCCAGAAAGAATCACCCAGACCAGAAAACAGCAGGGATACCAGATGCGAGAGGCAAGAGCATGAGCAACAGAAGCCAATATTGTGGGCATCATCAGAACCCAGTTCTACCATAACAACAAGCCCTCAATACACCAACACATCTGAAATTCAGGAAGGTGACCTAAAATCCTATCTCATGAAGATAATAGAGTCATTTAAGGAGGATATAAATAACTCACTGGAAGAAATACAGAAAAACAGGTGAAGGAATTGCATAAAGCAGTTCAAGACATAAAAGTGGAAGTAGGAACAATAAAGAAAACACAAATGGAGGCAAACCTGGAAATGGAAAACCTATGAAAGAGGTCAGGAATTACAGATGTAAGAATCACCAACAGAATGCAAGAGATAGAAGACAGAATCTCAGGTATAGAAGATACCTTAGAAGAGATTGACACAACTGTTAAAGAAAATTCAAAATATAAAAAACTCCTAATCCAAAGCATTAAATTCAGGATACAATGGATCTAAGAATAATTGGAATAGAGGAGAATGGAGATTCCCAGCTCAAAGCATCTGAAAATGTATTCAACAAAATCATAGAAGAAAACTTCCCTAACCTAAAGAAAGAGATGGCCATAAAGGTACAAGAAGCCTATAGAACACCAAATAAATGGGATCAGAAAAGAAAATACTCTCATCACATAACAATCAAAACACCGAGCTCACAGAACAAATAAAGAATATTAAAAGCAGCAAGGGAAAAGGGTGAAGTAACATTCAAAGATAGACCTATCAGAATTACATTAGACTTCTCAACAGAAACTGTGGAAGCCAGAAGAGCTTGGTCAGAGCTCATGCAGACTCTAAGAGAACACAAACACCATCCTACACTACTATACCCAGCAAAACTCTCAATCAACATAGATGGAGAAACCAAAATATTCCAGGACAAAACCAAATTTAAATAGTATATATCTACCAATCCAGCCCTACAGAGGATCCTAGAAGGAAAACTCTAACACAAGGAAGGTACCTACATCAAAGAAAAGACAAGATATTAAGCATCTCACAACAAAGCCAAAAGGAGAGCCACAAGCACATAAAGCCACCACCAAAAACAAACATAACAGGAACCAATAGTCATCTGTCTTTAATATCTCTCAATATTAATGGACTCAACTCTCCTATGAAAAGACATAAGCAAACAGACTGAGTATGCAAACAAGATCCAGCATCTTGCTGCGTACAAAAAACACACCTCAATGACAAAGACAGACACTACCATCTCAGAGTAAAAGGATGGAAAAAGGTCTTCCAAGCAAATGGTCCCAAGAAACAAGCTGGAGTTGCCATCCTAATATCAAACATAATAGACTTTCAATCCAAAGTTATCAAGCGTGATGAGGAAGGACACTTTATATTCATCAAGGGGAAAAAATCCACCATGAGAAAATCTCAATTCTGAACATTGATGTCCCAAATGCAAAGGCACCCATATTCATAAAAGATACTTTACTAAAGCTCAAAACACGCATTGAAGCCCACAGAATAATAGTAGGAGACTTCAACACCCCATTCTCACCAATGGACAGGTCGCTGAGACAGAAACAAAACAGAGACACTGTGAAACTAATAGAGGTTATGAACCAAATGGATTTAACAGATATCTATAGAACATTTCACCCTAAAACAAAAGAGTAGACCTTCTTCTCAGCACCTCATGGTACCTTCTCTAAAATTGACCATATAATTAGCCACAAAACAACCCTCAACTGATAAAAGAAGATTGAAATAATCCCATGCATCTTATCAGATCACCATGGCCTAAGGCTGGTCTTCAATAAGAGCAAAACAAAGAGAAAGCCCACATATATGTGGAAACTGAACAACTCTCTATGCAATGAGAACTTGGTCAAAGAAGAAAGGAAGAAATTGAAGACTTCCTGGAACTTAATAAAATGTTGCCACATCATACCCAAATTTATGGGACACAATTAAAGTAGTCCTAAGAGCCCTGGTAAAGAAACTGGAGAGATCTTATACTAGCAACTTAACAGCACACTTGAGAGCTCTAGAACAAAAAGGAGCAAATGCACCCAAGAGTAGTAGATAGCATGAAATAGTCAAACTCAGGCCTGAAATCAACCAGATAGAAACAAAGAGAACAATAAAAAGAATCAACAAAACCAAAAGCTGTTTTTTTTGAGAGAATCAACAACATAGATAAAACCCTAGCCAAACTAACTAAAGGGCCCAGAGGCAGTATCCAAATTAACAAAATCAGAAATGAAAAGGGAGAGATAACAACAGAAATGGAGGAAATTTAAAAATTCATCATATCCAACTACAAAAGCCTATGCTCAACAAAATTGGAAAATCTAGAAGAAATGGATGGTTTTCTAGACAGATATCACATACCAAAATTAAATCAAGAGCAGGTAAACTATCTAAACAGGCCTATATCCCATAAGGAAATTGAAGTCATTAAAAACCTTCCAACCAAACAAAGCCCAGGGCCAGATGGATTTACTGCAGAATTCTACCAGACTTTCAAAGAAGATCTAATACCAATATTCCTCAAACTATTCTGTAAAGTAGAAACAGAAGGAACACTACCTAATTCATTCTATGAAGCCACAGTTACTCTGATACCTAAACTACGAAAAGATATAACCAAAAAAAGAGAACTTCAGACCAATCTCGCTTATGAATATCAATGGAAAAATACTCAATAAAATTCTTGCCAACTGAATCCAAGAACACATCAAAACCACAATTCACCATGATCAAGTAGGCTTCATCCCAGTGATGCAAGGTTGGTTCAATATACAAAAATCCATCAATGTAATCCACTGTCTAAACAAACTCAAATGAAAATAATCACATGATCACCTCCTCAGATTCAGAAAAAGCATTTAACAAAATACAACACCCCTTCATTTCAAAAGTATTGGAGAGATCTGTAATTCAAGGCCCATACCTAAACATAAAAACAGTTTACAGAAAACCAACAGCCAATATCAAATTGAATGGAGAGATACTTGAAGCAATCCAACTAAAACTGAGGACAAGACAAAGATGTCCACTATCCCCTTGTCTATTCAGTATAGTACTCGAAGTGTTAGCTAGAACAAGACAACAAAAAAAGAGATCAAGGGATACAAATTGGCAAGAAATAAAAGCATCACTATTTGCAGATGATATGATAGTATACATAAATGACCCCAAAAATTCTACCAGAGATCTTCTCCAGCTGATAACTTCAGGAAAGTGGCCAAATATAAAATTAACTCAAATAAATCAATATCCTTCCTTTATACAAATGATAAACAGGCCGAGAAAGAAATTAGGGAAACAACTCCCTTCACAATAAACACAAATAATATAAAATTTCTTGGGTTAACTCTAACAAAAAAAGTGAATGCTATGTATGACAATAACTTCAAGTCTCTCAAGAAAGAAATCAAATAAGATCTCAGAAAATGGAGAGTTATCCCATGCTCATGGATTGGCAGAATTAACATAGTAAAGTTGGCCATCCTACCAAAGGCCATCTACAGATTCAATGTAATCCCCATCAAAATCCCAACACAATTCTTCAAAGACATGAAAAGAGAAATTCTCGAATTCATCTGGAAAGGCAAAAAACTGAGAATAACAAAAATAATTCTTAACAATAAAGGAATGGCTGGGGGAATCACCGTCCTTAACCACAAGCTTTACTACAGAGAGATAGTGATTAAAAACTTCATGGTATTGGTACAGACACAGACACGATCAATGGAATAGAATTGAAGACCCAGAAATAAAACTGCACACTTATGGACACTTGATCTTTGACAAAGAAGCCAAAAATATACAATGATAAAAAGAAAGTATTTTCAATAAATGGTGCTGATCTGGCTGTCTGTATGTAGAAAAATGAAAATAGACCCATATTTGTCACCTTGCACAAAGCTCAAGTCCAAGTGGTTCAAGGTCCTCAACATAAAACCAAATACACTGAATCTAATAGAAGAGAAAGTGGGAAAAAGTCTTAAACTTATTGGCACAGGGGGACATTTCCTAAACAGAACTCCAATGGCTCATGCTTTAAGATCAAGAATTAATAAATGAGACCTCATGAAACTGGAAAGCTTCTGTAAAGCAAAGGACATAGTTGATAAGTCAAATCGGCATCCTTCAGATTGGGAAAATGGGATATAGAACTAAGCTGAGAATTCACAACAGAGGAATCTCAAACGGACGAGAAGCACTTAAATATTCAAAGTCATCAGGGAAATGCAAGTCAAAAGAACCCTGAGATTCCACCCTATACCAATCAAAATGGCTAAGATCAAACCCTCAGGTGACAACACATGTTGATGAGGATGTAGAGAAAGAGAAACACTCCTTCATTGCTGGTGGGATTGCAAACTGGTACAACCACTCTGGAAATCAATTTAAGTGTTCCTCAGAATGTTGGAAATAGATCTACCTGAAGGCCCAGCAATCCCACTCTTGGGAATAAACCCAAAAGATGCCTCACCATGCCACGGGGTATGTGTTGCACTGTTCATATCAGCCTTGTTTGTGATTGCCAGAAGCTGGAGATAAATTTATTATTTAAAATAAATACATAAAATATTTAAAAAATAATTCCAAAAACTGGAAACAACCCAGATGCCCCATGACAGAAGAGTGGATTCAGAAAAAGTGGTTCATTTACACAATGAACAACTACTCAGCTATTAAGAATGAGGACATCTTGAGTTTTTCAGGCAAATGGATAGAACTAGAAAATG
Source organism: Mus pahari (assembly GCF_900095145.1). NCBI lineage: Eukaryota > Metazoa > Chordata > Mammalia > Rodentia > Muridae > Mus > Mus pahari. Next base: position 572,481 of record NC_034602.1, on the reverse strand, counting down.
ATGATGACTACGTTGATGAAGGGGAGGAAGAGGAAGAAGAGGAGGAAGAGGGTCTTCGGGGAGAGAAGAGAAAGCGAGATGCTGAGGATGATGGGGAGGAAGACNACGATTAGACCTCCAGGACCAGGCCGCCTGACACTCCTGGGCACGGGAGAGCGATCACATTGTCTTTGTTTCTTTATGTATGATAGCTGTCCCAGTAGGAGATGATGTGTAACTTTTTATAGGAAAAGTGGTTTTACTGNTTTGGCCTTACCATTCCGGTTAGGATTTGCTAGTCTGTTAACCATAATGTTCTTAGAAAAGAATTCTCATTCATCTTCCCATAGTGAAATTCTCTAGCATTGTATTTAGATTCTGGATTTTTATAATTCATGCTTAATGTATTAGACATTTTTAGCCCATAATTAAAACATGGCTGCTTTTACACAGGTGTAGTTTGGTGCATTTCATTCATAATGTTTTAAAGTTATTNATAAATTAACCAATTACACTCAGCTGTAATATGAAATGGCAGTAGTCTTTTGAATGATAAAGCTGGTTTTTTGTTTTTGGTTGTTTTTAGAGGCGATCCNGCTGTCATGAGCTTGAAGGCAGTTTTTTGGGGTGGGGTGAGGNTATCTGAAGGCTTTCCTATCATGGTTTGCAAAGTAGAAGCAGAGTGAGAGGGTTCTCTTCAGAAGGCAGGTCATGGACTCAGTTCTGCTCAGTGATACAGTTCAGGACCCCTTAGGAGCCTGTCTCTTTCTAAGGCCAGACTTGCAGTGGAGCAGTCTCTGTGGGTGGCCGTGCCAGCAGGCTATCCGGTCAGGTGTGCGTTCCCTCCCAGCTGCTCCTCTTCTGTCACCTTCATTGCTTCATTCCTGTCCCCATCCAAAAGAAAGCTGGCAAAAGCTGTAATACCCCAGAGACTTCATCTGCACCTCAGCCATCTGTCTCGGTTTCAAACAAGCGGCCTGGACGAGATGGAGCATTCAAGCTGCAGTACCGAGGACTTCATGTCNAGGCAGGCTTTGCTGACAACACGAGGCTGTGTGAGGATAAAGCAGCAGCATCCTCTCGCACAGAGGTTGGACTGATTGCCAACCAAGAACTAATAACACGTTCAGGTCTAGGTTCTAAGTTTTCCTAGGTGATTTGGAAACCAACGCTGTGAAGTATTTATTATGTTTCTGAGAGCAACCTTTAATTCTTCCTGTAGTTTTGAAAGCGTGATCAGATGTAGCCTTTGATTGGAATATAGTGGCNATAGGAGACTGTTTGAAAATCAATCTTGGAAGTTGGTATTTATTTCAAGTGAATGTCTGAAAAATAGAAAAATGTTTGGGGTACGGGTATGTGCTTTCTCATGGCTTCTAAACAAACATGAGTAGACAGGCCTCTCTCTCTCCTCTTTCTCCCTTTGTCCCGGAAGCTCCATGCTCAAGGCACTTGCTTTTTAAGTCTTGGTTACCAGTTTTTGTTTTCCTTTTGTTTTATATATTTAAGGTGGGGTTTTGTTTTGTTTTGTTTTGTCTTTTTCTTTTTTTTAAACTTAGCATCAGCATAAGTATTTTGCCTTTCTTCTGGGACACATTGAAATTGCTCGTAACAGTGGGGCTGCTGCTCTTTCAACTTAAGATGTCTGACCTGGTTTTTTAAAATAA
>NC_034602.1:565996-570345 GCF_900095145.1 Mus pahari | reverse complement strand
GTGTGTATACAATATGTTAAGTCCTTAGAGACTGAAGTTAATACTTTTGTGCAACTGTATTTTGAATAAAGCCACCACAGTGTTAAACACAAGGACAGGCAGTACTGATCATGTGTTTCTATTTTGGTTTTTGTTTCCCTTACTGCTGTAACTTAAGTTTTTGAAACTGCATTGCTTTGAATAAATTGAAGCATTATTGATAATAATAAAAAAAAAAAAGAATGAGGACATCTTGAGTTTTTCAGGCAAATGGATAGAACTAGAAAATATCATCCTGAGTGAGGTAACTCAGACCCAAAAGGACATGCGTGGTATGTATTCTCTTCAGTAATCCTGTAGGAGGACCAGCAGTCTCAATTAACCTGGACTCCCGAGATCTCTTAGACACTAGACCATCAAACAGACAGCATACACCAGCTGATATGACACCTCCAACAGATACAGCAGAGGACTGCCAGGTCCGTATTCAGTCAGAGAAGATGCACCTAACCCTCAAGAGACTGGAGGCCCCAGGGAGTTTAGAGGTGTAGCGGGGTTGGGGTAGAGTGTGGGGACATTCTCATGGAGACAGGGTGTGGGGAGAAGGTATGGGATGTGGAACAGACAAAAGGTGGACTGGGAGGGGAATTAAATCTTGAGTGTAAAACTAAGCTAAACTAACTAAATAAATAAACCCTTCCCTTAGTGTATGTGTGTCTATCTATCCATCCATTCATCTATCTCTTTATCTAGACCTGCTAAGAGGCATACTCAGGTAAGATGAGCTGCCTGGTATAATCTCAGAGGAACTGTCCAATCTCCTCAGTAGCCCGCAGGTTTCTTCGGTGGGTCACATGTCTGGCTTTCATGAGCTGTCACCCATGCTGAGGTGGGCTATGGTAATGCAACTTTCATTGCTTCTTTTCTGCTCCTATGAGGAACTTCCCATACATATTCTTGTAAGTGACCTTGTAATAAAATCACTGGTTTACCAAAAAAAAAAAAAAAAAAAAAGAGAGAGAGAGACAACAAAAAACAAACAATAACACAAACTGCTGTTATTTCTTGCTATAAAGAAACAAAAACAAAAGCAAACAATTTACCTCAAATTAAGTTGATTTAACAATGAAGTGTGAAAATTCAAGTCATTTTTTTACTACAATTAATATTCTACCCAAGGACACTGTGTTCTGCTACAGCTTTCCTTTGTTTGGGACTGGGAAATGAAGTCAGGATCTCTGGGGCCCACTTCTGGAGTATCTTTAGTGCAGAGTTGATGTATAAAGTTACTTACGTAGAGTACAGTTGCCCTCTCTACTTTGTGGGCTCTGCAACTGATGGAATCAGTTGAATGAGTCAAAAATACTTAAAAAATTGTCCCTGTTCTGACCATATACAGACTTTTCTTGATACCTCTTAAACAACACAGCCTAACAACTAGGTGTTAGGTGTGATTAGTAGCTTAAAGATGACCTAAACACATGGGTGGTGTGCTTAGGGTCCATTCAAACACTGCCATTTCCTAAAAGACATAACGCAGATGTCATCTATGGCAATACAGGGATATCTGTGGATATCAAGGGGATGTTTGTATTAGGGTTTTCCATCTATGGAGTTGTTGGAAGATGATCTCAGGAGAGCTGGTATTGCCCCTAACTGGGGCAAAGTCAGGGAGCTGATGGAGATACCAGTCCAGATCCAGGGCTCTGAATTGGCCCACTCCAACATCTACATCATCTGTGAACTACTAAAGTGCACAAGTGGGCTGGTCCTGCAGTTCCAAAGCTGCAGGATCTCCATTGAACAGGGCAACAACAGAATATCTGAGAGGAGTCCTAGCGAGGATCCAGTATTGAAAGTGTAGTGGAGGCCAGACGCCCTGAACTAGACCAGTAACTCACTGCAATGAACATTTGCAAGTAAAAATGTTGGGGCAAAAGAATATACTGTGTGACATAGTGTATGTGTGACACACTGTGGCTTCTATGGCAAGATTATTTTTCTTCTGGTGAGGAGGTTGCAAGGGTGGAGGGTGGATATGGAAAGATGGGGAGATGAGTGGGATTGGGGGTACATGACGTGAAATTCACAAAGAATCAATTAAAAGTTTTTTTTTTTAAAGGAAACGATTGCAAATAAAGTATAGTACAGTATGTTTTTTCCTCAGGAGAAATCCATCTTTTTGATGGACTCAGAGCAGTACTGGGTTGTTTTCCTGGATGAAACATGAATCATTCTTTTTTTTCTTTTTTTAATTAGATATTTACTTTATTTACATTTCAATTGTTGTCCCCTTTCCTAGTTTCCCCTCCAAAACCCCCCTACCCCTGCTCCCCACCTCCCCTGCTCACCAACCCACCCACTCCTGCCTCCTGCTTCCTGGGCCTGGGGTTCCCCTACAATGGGAAATAGAACCTTCACAGGACCAAGGACCTCTACACCCACTGACGACCAACTAGGCCATCCTCTGCTACATTTGCAGCTGGAGCCATGAGTCCCACCATGTGTATTCTTTGGTTGGTGGTTTAGTCCCTGGGAGCTCTGGGAGTACAAGTTAGTTCATATTATTGTTCCTCCTATGGGGCTGCTAAACCCTTCAACTCCTTGGGTCCTTTCTGTAGCTCCTTCACTGGGGACCCTGTGCTCATTCCAATGGCAGGCTGCAGGGGTCCACCTCTGTATTTGTCAGGCACTGGTGGAGCCTCTCTGGGGACAACTATAACAAGCTTCTGTCAGCAAGCTCTTATTGGCTCCATAAAAGTGTGTGGGTTTGGTGATTGTGTGTGGGACGAATCCCCAGGTGGGGCAGTCTGTGGAAGGACATTCCTTCACTCTCTGCTCTACACTTTTTCTCTGTAACTCCTTCCATGGGTATTTTGTTCCTCTGTCTTGGTATTCTGAAATTCTGGGCTAATATCCACTTATCAGTGAGTGCATACCATGTGTTTCTTTTGCTGTTGGGTTACCTCATTCATGATGATATTTTCTAATTCCATCCATTTGCCTAAGAATTTCATGAATTCATCATTTTTAATAACTGAGTAGCACTCCATTGTGACAATGTACCACATTTTCTGTATTTATTCCTCTGTTGAGGGACATCTGGGTTCTATCCAGTACCTGGCTATTATAAATAAGGTTACAATGAACATAGTAGAGCATGTCTTCTTATTACATATTGGAGCATCTTCTTGGGATATGCCCAAGAATGGTATAGCAGGGTCCTCAGGCAGTACTATGACCAATTTTCTGAGGAACCAAAAACTGATTTCCAGAGTGGTTGTACCAACCTGCAATCCCACCAGCAGTGGAGGAGTGTTCCTCTTTCTCCACAACCTCACCAGCATCTGCTGTCACCTGAGTTTTTGATCTTAGCCATTCTGACTGGTGTGAGGTAGAATCTCAGGGTTGTTTTGATTTGCACTTCCCTGATGACTACTGATGTTCAACATTTCTTTAGGTGCTTCTCAGCCATTCAATACTCCTCAGTTGGGACTTCTTTGTTTAGCACTGTACCCCATTTTAAATAGGGTTATTTGGTTCTCTGGAGTCTAACTTCTTGAGTTCTTTGTATATATTGGATATTAGCCCTCTATTGGATGCAGGGTTGGAAAAGATCTTTTCCCAATCTGTTGATTGCCTTTTTGTCTTATTGACAGTGTCCTTTGCCTTACAGAAGCTTTGCAATTTTATGAGGTCTCATTTGTTAATTCTTGATCTTAAAGCATAGGCTATTGGTGTTCTGTTCAGGAAATCTCCCCCTGCGCCCATGAGCTCGAAGTTCTTTGCCACTTTCTTCTTTATTAGTTTCGGTGTATCTGGTTTTATTTGGAGGTCCTTGATTCACTTGGACTTGAACTTTGTACAAGGAAATAGGAATGGGTGGTTTGCATTCTTCTTCATGCTAACCGTCATTTGAGCCAGCACCATTTCTTGAAAATGTGTCTCTTTTACATTGAAAGATTTAGCTCCATTGTCAAAGATCAAGTGACCATAGGTGTATGGGCTCATTTCCGGGTCTTCAATTGCATTCCATTGATATACCTGTCTGTTGCTGTACCAGTACCATGCAGGTTTTTTTTCTTTTTTGTCTTCATGACTATTTTTATTTTTTTAATTTTTTGAAATAAAAAAAAAATTATTAGACATTTTCTTCATTTACATTTCAAATGCTATTCCAAAAGTCCCCTATACCCTCCCTGCACCATGGTCACCTACCCACCCACTCCCACTTCTTAGCCCTGGCGTTCCCCTGTATATAAAGTTTGCAAGACCAAGAGGCCTCTCTTCCCAATGATGGCCAACTAGGCCATCTTCTGCTACATATGCAGCTAGAGACACGAGCTCTGGGGGTACTGGTTAGTTCATAT
>NC_034602.1:561051-562446 GCF_900095145.1 Mus pahari | reverse complement strand
GGTTGGGAGACTATTAATGATTGTTTCTATTTCTTTGGGGGATATGGGATCGTTAAGCTGATCCTGATTTAACTTTGGTACCTGGTGTCTGTCTAGGAAATTGTCCATTGCATCCAGGTTTTCCAGTTTTGTTGAGTATAAGCTTTTGCTGTAGGATCTGATGATTTTTTGGATTTCCTCAGATTCTGTTGTTATCTCTCCCTTTTCATTTCTGATTTTGTTAATTAGGATATTGTCTCTGTGCCCTGTAGTTAGTCTGGCTAAGGGTTTATCTATCTTCTTGATTTTCTCAAAGAATCAGCTCCTGATTTGGTTGATTCTTTGTATAGTTTTTTTTTTTTTTTTTCTCGAGACAGGGTTTCTCTGTATAGCCCTGGCTGTCCTGGAGCTCACTTTGTAGACTGGCCTCGAACTCAGAAATCTGCCTGCCTCTGCCTCCCGAGTGCTGGGACTAAAGGTGTGCGCCACCACACCTGGCTGTATAGTTATTTTTGTTTCCTCTTTGTTGATTTCAGCCCTGAGTTTGATTATTTCATGCCATCTACTTATTCCTCTTGGGTGAATTTGCTTCCTTTTGTTTTAGAGTTTTTAGGTGTGCTGTTGAGCAGCTAGAGTATACTCTCTTCAGTTTCTTTTTGGAGGCCGTCAGAGCTATGAGCTTTCCTCATAGGACTGCTTTCATTGTGTCCCATAAGTGTGGATATGTTGTGGCTTCATTTTCATTAAACTCTAAAAAGTCTTTAATCTCTTTATTTCTTCCTTGACCAAGTTATCATTGAGTGTTGTTCAGCCTCCAGGTGTATGTTGGCTTTCTCTTATTTATGTTGTTATTGAAGATCAGCCTTAGTCCTTGGTGATCTAATAAGATGCATGGGATTATTTCAATATTTTTGTATCTGTTGAGGCCTGTTTTTGACCAATTATATGGTCAGTTTTGGAGAAGGTACCATGAGGTTCTGAGAAAAAAGTATATCCTTTTGTTTTAGGATAAAATGTTCTGTCGACATCTGTTAAATCCATTTGGTTTACAACTTGTTAGTTTCACTGTGTCTCTATTTAGCTTTTGTTTACAGGATCAGTTCATTGATGAGTAAGGGGTGTTGATGTCTCCCAATATTATTATGTGAGGTGTGTTGTGTGCTTTGAACTTTACTAAAGTTTCTTTAATGAATTTGGCTGCCCTTGCATTTGGAGCATAGCTGTTCAGAATTGAGAGTTCATCTTGGAAGATTTTACCTTTGATGAATATAAAGTGCCCCTTCTTGTCTTTTTTGATAACTTTGGGTGAAAGTCAATTTTATTCGATATTATAATGGCTACTCCAGATTATTTCTTGGGACTAAATGCTTGGAAAATTGTTCTCTAGCCTTTTACGCTGCAGTAGTGTTTGTCTTT
>NC_034602.1:532584-560431 GCF_900095145.1 Mus pahari | reverse complement strand
TTATGTTGGGAATCTTTGCTCTCTTCTATACCTATTATACTTAGGTTTGGTCTTTTCATTGTGTCCTGGATCTCTTGAATGTTTTGAGTTAGGATCTTTTTGCATTTTCTTTGATTGTTGTATCAATGTTTTCTATATTATCTTCTGTGCCTGAGATTCTCTCTTCCATTTCTTGTATTCTGTTGGTGATCCTCACATTTATGGCTCCTGATCTCTTTCCTAGGTTTTCTATCTCTAAGGGAAAGAGTTGTTTCCCTTTGTGGTTTCTTTATTGTTTCTACTTCTAGTTTTAGATCCTGGATGGTTTTGTTCAATTCCATCACCTGTTTGGTTGTGTTTTCTTGTAATTCTTTAAGGGCTTTTTGTGTTTCTACATTAAAGGTTTCTACCCATTTACCTGTGTTCTCCTGTAATTCTTTAAGTGATTTTCATGTTTCCTCTTTAAAGATTTCTACCTGTGTGCCTGTGTTCTTCTGTATTTCCTTAAGTGAGTTTTTTTTAATGTCCTTAAAATACTCTATGAGTATCATGAGATATGATTTTAAATCCACATCTTGCTTTTCCAGTGTGTTGTGGAATCCTGGACTTGTTCTGGTGGGAGAACAGGGTTCTGATGGTGCCAAGTAGTCTTGGTTTCTGTAGGTAAGATTCTTGCATTTGCCTTTTGTTACCTGGCTATCTCTGGTGTTAGATGGTGTTGCTGTTTTTCTCTGAGCTTGTCCCTCTCGTGGGTTTGTAAGTGTGTGTCAGCAGTCCTGGGAGACCAGCTCTCTCCTGGTTGAATTTGTGTACAAATGGCTCTGGAACAGCCCAAGCTCTGGGTGCAGATGGTGACTGTAAGGATCCTGTCTCAGCTGCTCCACTGATCTTGTGCCCAGTATGCTCCTGGCCAGGCCCACTCCACACAGATATTGGAGAGAAAGTGACTATCTCACCTCTGAGCCCAAGAGTGAAAACACTCCCAGGAGATTAGCTCTCTCCTGGTGGGGCTTGTGTACAGCAGGCTGTGGAACAGCCTCAGCTCATGGGTGCAGATGGCAGACCCATAAATCATTCTTTTATATTTTGTCAATATAAAAGCATTTCATCCATAAATCTTTTTTTATTGTTATTTTATTTTATTATTTTTTATTATTATTTTCTTTATTTACATTTCAAATGCTATCCCGAAAGTTTCCTATACCCCTCCCCCCACCTCTGCTCCCCTACCCACCCACTCCCACTACTTGGCCCAGGCCTTGCCTTGTGCTGGGTCATATAAAGTTTGCAAGACCAAGGGGCCTCTATTCCCAGTGATGGCTGATTAGGCCATCTTCTGCTACATATGCAGCTAGAGACACAAACTCAGGGGGTACTGGTTAGTTCATATTGTTGTTCCACCTACAGGGTTGCAGCCCCCTTCAGGTCCTTGGGTACTTTCTCTAGCTCCTCCATTGGGGACCCTGTGTTCCATCCAATAGCTGGCTGTGAGCATCCATTTCGGTGTTTGCCAGGCACTGGCATAGCCTCACAAGAGGCCGCAATATCAGGGTCACTTCAGCAGAATCTTGCTGGCATGAGCATTAGTATCTAGGTTTGGTGGCTGATGATGGGATGGACTCCCGAATGGGGTAGTCTCTGGATAGTCCATCCTTTCATCTTAGCTCTAAATTTTGTCTCTGTACCTATATCCTTTCATGGGTATCATCCATAAATCTTAAATGAGTTGTCAGGGGATCTCTGTGCTGTGATGTTTTTCATTCTCCTTTTGTACATTCTGACTGATAGCATTCCTTTGTAGGGCCAAACGCAGCTCCCCAAAGGCTACATGCAGCTTTTTTCTGTTGGGTCATGAATACAAATCTCAACAAAATGTCCTATTATCAATAAGTGCTTATTTTGTATTAATTACAAATTTAATTTTATTAATTATTAATTTATTAATTTATCTTGCAAATCTACTTTTAGAGACCTTTATTATATAATAGGTCCAATATTTTCCAGATTTTTGGAGACATGTACGCAGAATGGTTACCAAATATTTTGATGGGTCTAACAGAACTGTTAACTCTTGTCAAAAATACAATTGCAAGTGGGAGGAAACTTAAAATCTATTATATGAATTGTTTCATAAAAGAATATTTTCATAGATATCATATAAGTTAATATATATGATATCTTGATTACTCTAACTTATTTTTCTCTTGTCCCTTATTTTTGTCTAGATTAATTTCAAATTTTTTCTTCCCCCTTTGGTTTTGAGATCAGGTTTTTCTATTGGCTGTTCTGGAACTAATTTTTAGACCAGGCTGGCCTCAAAATCATGTGCCTCCCAAGTGCTGGGATTAAAGCTCCCACCACCATGCCCAGCCCTAATCTCAGTCTTTTAAATCTCATTGTAGGGTCTCTGCCCCAGCAGAGACTTGTAGGTGGTTCTATTTTTGGTCATGGAGGTGGCATAGCATAGTAAATAGCCATGACTAATAGAGCATTCCACTTCGGCCTAAATCCCAAATGACCACTAATAGCTGTGTGACCTTGGCTAAGTCACTTCTTGGTATATTAGTTTCATCCTCCCTAGATATGGGTAGTATCTATTTCATAGGGTTGTTGAGGAATTGGTAAGATAAAATAGGCAAAGTAGTTTAGAAGTTCTTTGGTTCCACTGTTTCAGAGATGTGCATGGTGTGACTTCAAATATTAACACTTTGCCCTCATTCATGCATGCACTTTGGTGTTGACCATTGTGTTCGTCATTGTTAACATTATTCCATTATCTTTACATATATTACTGTAGATAAAAAGTCTCCCCAAACTGTGATCCTTTCCTTAAAGGTAAGAATTTTGGGAGGATTGCTCTTTATATTTAATGTTTTGTGCTTTCAGTATTATTTGTATATCATATTCTAGTGCTTATTTGCATATTTAAAATGCATTTGTTGTATTTTTTGCCCCAGCATCTACGTGTGTTAGAATGGTTAGTTCCTCATGTGGTAGTTTGAATAATCCCCATAGGCTCATATATATTTGTTTGCTTAGTACCTCCCTGCCCCATTGAATTCTTGGAAGGATTAGGAGGTGTGTCATTGTTGAAGGAAGTGGTCACTGCTGTGGATTTAAGATTTCAAAAGCTCATGTTAGGCCAGGCCAAGTGTTTCTCTTTCTGCCTGCTGCCTGCAAATCAGAGCATAAAAGCTCTCAGCTACTTGCTCCAGTGCCATGCCTGTCTGCTTTCGACCATGATAATGAACTAACCCTCCCAAACTGTAAGCAATCCTCCAACTAAATGCTTTCTTTTATAATAGTCACCTTGGTCATGGTATCATCAGTATAATGTTCAGTACTATAGCTAGCTTTGGAAGGGGTGATAGACACAGGCGGAAGCTGAGGATCATTTGACTAATGGGTACTGTATATGTAGTCAGCTTTACCCTGACTCTAGAGCTATTAAAATAATGAGGTAACTTGTGTGTTTTGACAGTATCATCTGATTATATACTGATGCAGAAACAAACACATTTCCTTTTTTTGAAACATGGTTATTTCTTTTATGATTGTTTATATTTGGTTGTTTACTTTCTACTAAATTTTGGCAGCAACACAGTTCACCATCAGCATTAATCCACCATGACACAAGAGTCAGAAATCATAACACACAAAAATGGTACTTACTCTCCATAGATTATTAAAATCCCTTAGATCGGTTAGAGGAACAAAGATACAGCTATAGTATGCACCAGAGGAAAATTTCATCTGCTTCAGCTTGTACACAATACAAATGCTCCCACCTGAATCTATGTATATACAAAACTGCATGTATGTATCATGGCACATGAAACATGACAAATCAGAAGAACCATAGGAGCAATCTTCACCAAATTATTTAAAAAGTAAATCGAGCTAGTGCGAGGAGAGATGCAGTTAAAACAATGGCAGATATTTAATCTCCTAAGTACTCGTGAGTCCTTGGTGTGAATGGGCGTGTGTGTGTGTGTGTGTGTGTGTGTGCAGCTGTACTGTCAATGCTTTTCATTTTCACACTCTCAGCTGTGTATAGAGGAGTCTAAGTTTTAGAATAAGAAAGAGTACTTAAAATTTATAGAAAATTTTCCTTAAAATAAAAATTTAAGTGCAGGAGTAGTAATGACAGGATTATAATGACCATTTATTGATCCATGTATTCAGTCTTATGCTGAATAATTTTATGAAATCTATAGTGGGTAAGTAACCTACCCAAGGCCACATAACTTTCATGAAGTATAAGTCAACATTCCTACCACTGGGTTTGATTCTAGGGGTGCAATTAATGATCACGTAAGCTGGGCCTTTCCTTTAAGATCTTGTTTTTCTGTAAGTTGTTTTGTTTATAAATAAAGACAGTGTTTTATAATCTATCACTTATTGGGTCACTTAAAATTTTGATGCATTCTTTAATCATTTTCTGCCTTTCCCTGTTTATGTAAATTCTGTGTTCTACAGCTACGGATAACAAGAACAACAATAACAACAACCAACTGTGATGATGGATGAGTCCAGTGCCAAGCATCTAAAAGACAGAGGAACTCTGCCTATACATTCCCAGGATTGCAGCCTTAAACACCAAAGTTCATCCTCACTTACCCTGACTTTTTTATTAGTGGTTTAAAGGCCCGCACCTGGTGAGAAGAGCTTGCCCTACAGTTGAGAACAACACTCTTCCAGTCATCTCCCATACCCAGGCTTGTGGGTCTGCTGCGCTGGGCTGCCTTCTGGTTCTGATAAGCTGTTCTAAGTCTCCAGCAACTCTTGGGAATTCTGTCAGCACAGGCCTGGTGAGGTCACTTTGTCTCCTGATGAATTTCCTCTGTCTGTTTTTTGGGCTGTTCTGATGAACCTGACTCTAGAGTGTTCAATAATCCCTCCAGTGCCTTAGGAACTATTGGCGTAGTCCCTGGATTTATCTCTCTCTGCACGAAGGTTCCGTGTCTCTAGAAAGGAAAACAAAGATGGCATTAACCAGGGAAGCAGGAACTGTAGCTGAGTGTATGGGGTTGTTCAAGTTCTGGTGCTGTAAGTTGTTTCCCTGCCTCTTCACCTACTGCCACTTCAGTCCCAAAGTAAAGACAGCACCAGAATGTCAAGCCTGTAAACAGGGAGAACATAATTGAAAGCAGGGAAGTAAAACAGTCAAAGAAGAGCCTGTGCTTTTCTATTGCTGGAGTGCACGCAATGGTTTTTATCAAGTTTTATTTTTATTTTTTTTGCTTTGTAGGTTGCTATGACTGCAAATGAATCTACAATTCATAGAATTGATGATCGTGTTCTGTGTCCAAAAGGATTACTCATAATAAGCTATAAGAACAAGCATGTGGACAAGAGAAAGCACTTCAGCAACTCTGACTCAATTCTGTTCAGCTTATAAACCTTACGTATGCCTTCCTGGCACACATAAATTAAAAACATCTAAACATTTATCAATATTACTTTAGTAAGTGCTTCCATGAAATAAATAAAAACCCCTGTGGTTGAAAATCATGATGCCATTCCTTAGTTTTTATGACAGGTAGCTAAGTTTAGTTTACTAATGACTACATTTGTTTAGATAAACTTTTAGAAAGGTGAGCATGATTTAAAAGGCTTAAAAGTTCTCCCATAAATCTACTCAGTTCCACAGCACTGAATAATTAGTTTGGAACAATGCCTTACCTTTCCTCGGATGGGTTCATTGGGAGTTCTCCTGGCATCATATTGATGTATAAAAGAGATGTATTCTACAAAATTGTTCTCATGTTCTCCTGATACATCCAGACTGGTAAGTGGAACTACCAGAAAAGCAAGAAATAGTTCAGTGAAATCACTACAATTATTAGATTTGTGTATGGAAATATAAATATTATAATATTTATGCTTTATGAAACCACCAACAAAATGTCAGGCATAGTAGTAGACTCCTACCATCCCAGAGTTCAGAAGGCAGAGGCAAACACCTCTGTGAGTTTGATTACAGTGAGGAAAGCCTGCTGTACATAGTGAGTCCCAGACCTGCAAGGTGAGACCCTTTCTCGAAGGAAAAAAAAAAATCAACAGCAATTCCTAAAGTTATCTCCCCATAAGTGTGTATTCTAAATTTGGATTCAGCATTTATTCTGCACAAAAAGATCTAACTCAAAACAACTCAAATTAGTTCCATATATGCATTTTGTACTTTAAAAAGTTTTAAAATTTTATATGTTTGAGTATTTTACCTGGATGTATGTATATGCACCCACATGCCTGATGCTTTCAAAGGCTAGACAAGGGCATCAGATCCCCGAGAACTGGAGTTACAGATGGTTGTGAGCTGCTATGTGGTGCTGAGAATAAAATCTAGGCAGTGCTTTTAACGACTAAGCCATTCCTTTAGCTTCTATTAGGTATGCTTATTACACAGATAGCAATATGTCTTAATAAAAACAGAAGTTATTTGTCAAATTATTTTTGACAACTAGAAAGGGTATGAAAAAGTTTCTTCTGGATGTCTGGTCATGGCTGAGTAATTAAGAGAGTGGCCAAAGAAGTCTGTGCTGAAGTCACTGGACCACCCAGTGTGGCTGGCATTGATAAACACAGACTCTTTACACTTCAGCCTAAGTAGCAGAGGTTCCACCCACTTACAAGATCATTAAACCTTCTAACAAGCACTCTAAGCTTATCTTCCACAGTTTGGGTGATGGGTATGTAGTGTTCACTGTGAACGGCTCTCTAATGCATGTGGGTTTAAAATTTAACTAGAACTTTCCTTGCCTTGCTATCAAAAGCAGTTAAAGAAAAAGAGTAGTGTTCACCTGCTTTGAATTCTGTCAAAGAAAATACTCTTGATTCTCCCTTTTACAAATATACACACAGACAAAATATTTGCATATCCTTGGCAATCTATGGAATAATATGTAAGAAATTGATTCTGGTGTTTCCTAAGGGGAAAGAATTGTGTGGAAATGTGAGGAAAGAGGTGGACTAAATTTTTATTATATATTTTTATAGCATTTAAATTATATAAATTATACATAAACTATTAAAATGTAACAAAATGTATTTTTTGCAAATGACATCTTTTTGCTGGAAGTGGTGGTCTATGCCTTAATCCCAGCAGTCAGACAGGAGGACTAACAAAAGTTTAAGGCCAGCCTGTTCTAGATGATGAATGTAAGGTCAGCCAGGATACATAGTGATATTCTTTCTCAAACAGAACAAAACAAAATAAAATAACATGTTTTTTTTTCCAGTGTGACATATTGTTGCCTAATGTAGTAGTACATACCTTTAATCTAAGCTCTCAGGAGGCAGAGGCAGATGTAGCTCATGAGTATGAGGCTAGCCTGGTCTTCATGACAAGTTTCAGACCAGCAAAGATGACATAAAAAGACCCTGTCTAAAGCAAGTAAATAAATAAACATGATCTAAGTTAGGGGAATAAATAAGAATAAAAATACATTATAAATATATACTTATTAAGCATTCATGAATTTGATTTTGTATGTTGACATTTTTTTTCTAGCAGGGATGAATATTCAAGTGCTTATAATAATAGATGATATAGTTTCCCACTTAGCCGACTAGAATGTAAAGTGATAAAAATTTCTTGATTTCTAACTGAGATCAGCACTAATTTCTCCTTAGTAGTTGCCTTTCTTGTAGGACTTGTGGGCACACCATGAAGAGCAGGGGCCACCGGCATAGTAACTGCAGGACTGAGAAAAATCCAGTAATTTATATTTTTCTTATAAATTAAGAAAACTACCTTTTTATGAAGTTCATATTTTCACTGTCAGAACATTGCTACCTTCTTAGATAAAATGAAGCACCTCTACATTTTAGAATTAACCAGGTGAGTTAGTGGAGAGGTCAAAGCAGTAAGCTGTAGAGGACAGACACATTTTCAAATTCAGGCTCTACCACATATACTGGACATGTGTGACTTTGGTGGAGGTCATTTAATTTTTTTGAGGATAACATTTCTTCTTTCCAAAATGTACATAATTTGTGTCCTAGTTTTATTTCTGTTACTTTGCTAAAAGTAACTTCAAACAACTTTAGGGTTTGCTCAGTTTACAATCCTGGGTCACAGCCCATTGTTTCAAAGAGGTCATGGTGGCTGCAACTTAAAATGCTAATCACATCTCATCCACAGGTAGAGCAGAGAGAACTTAGTCCACAGCAGGTTCTAGCCTTTAGCTCACTTTCTTGCCTCTTAGTCCATGATCACAAGCCCAGGGAATGGCGCTGCCCACTGTGGGTTGAGTTTCCCCATACTGACTAGCATAACCAAGATGATCTCATATAGACATACCATGATTTAACTTGATTTAGACAGTTCTTTCCTGAGACTTAAGTTTTCAGGTGATTGTAGATTGTTCCATATTGACAACTAAAAAACTAAAATCAGAATTTGCTTTCAGAATTATGGGGTCAATGGGTAATGTTCATATTTTTATAAGATGCTGGGATCAAAGTTTGGTGGAAAAACCATAGATGGGAGAAGGATATGAATCTGATTCCCTTACTGTGAGAAACTGGTATGAAGAGTTTAGTAAGCTGCTTAAAGGATTGATGACAACCTAGGGTGGAGGGAAAAAAATCATATCAGCTATAAAAGAACAGGTTGGGAGACAGCTTTTTTGTTTGTTTGACTGGTTTCTTTGAAACAGAGTTTTACTATGTAGGTCTGGCTGTCCTGGAACTCACTGTGTAGACCAGGCTGGATTTGAACTTTGCTTCCTGAGTGCTGGGATTAAAGCCATACCATACACCACCATGCCTGACAAGAAGACAGCTTTTAAACCTTCTTTTGATGTTTCCCACACTGAATCTGGAAGATCACTGTGACCCAGGGCCATCAACCACCTGATAACACCTGTCAACAGAGTAACAACACCATGGAAATACCTTCAGAGGGTTTGTGGGAGAGCACAGAGTATAAAGGCACTTACTGCAGAGCATGATGGCATTAATTTGATCCCTGAGACATACACTGTGAAGGGAAAGAACAGACTCCTGTAATTGTCCTCTTAATTCCACATATGTGCTGTGGCATGCCCCAAATAAACAGATACATAAATAGGTAGATCAGCAGATAGGTAGACAGATAGATAAATGTAATTAAAACTTTTAAGTTCTTCCAGAACAAATTGTTGATATAAATGCTGCCTACTGTCCTCCTGGGCATCTACTCCATAGCCCACCCCAGCAAATATTAGTGTTGTTACTATTTAAAATATAAGATGTTGCCTTCTCCTGATGATATTCCTTTTCACTTTAAGGATGGTGGGGATAAACTCCTCAGTGGACTGGCCTGGTAGAGGAACAGCAACTGCTGATGATCACAACTAGCTTTGTGGGCTGGAGAAGCAGCTCAATTGCTGGAGTGTTCACTTAGTATGCACAAAGCCTGCGTTTGAGCCTCTGCATCACACACCTTCTTGAAGGTATATCACTGGAGTGGGGCTTTGATGTTTGAACAGCCCACTGCAGGCCCAGTCTTTCTCTCTGCCTCCTACTTATGGATCAGGATATGAGCTCTCAACTCCAGCACCAGTGCCATGTCACCCTTCCTGCCACCACTCTCCCTGCCATGATGATCATGTACTAATTCTCTGAAATTGAAACCAAGCTTCCAATGAAATGCTTTCCTTCTTTATAAGCTGCCTTGGTTGTGGTGTTTCTTCATAGCTATAGAACAGTGATCAAGACAGTAGGGAATGCATGAAAAAAGGCTGGGGAGGCACAGACCAGACAAGATTTAAGGTGGTGCCTGCATGGCATAGTGGAAAAGCCTTCTTAAATTTCACCCAATGTTTCTTGTTTCTTTCTTACTTCACTTTCCACCCAGTCCTGGGAGGTATAGAAGGGAAAGGCAGTATATCTTCAGAGAAATCTAAGACTTCCCAAGACAAAAACAAATTACGGAAGCTGTTGAAGAGACATGTTATTCTCAAATATAGTAGAGCAACATCAGATGTTTCAAAAGCAACACTGGACACAAGATGACTAATTAATACTTCAAAATATTAAAAAGAAAGAAGAATTAAGCATTAAAGTTTCATAGTTGATAAAATTTTCAATAAATTATGAATTCAAATAAAAATCTTCTTGGGAGGCAAGAAAAATCTGAAAACATTTTCCTATAAAACAGATCGCCTTTTCAAGGAAGCATTCAAATAAAACTACAAATAAATCAAGGAGAAAGTCTAAGAGTTTTATATCTATCTATCTATCTATCTATCTATCTATCTATCTATCTATCTATCTATCCATCCATTCCCAAAGAGACAAGATCTAAAGAATGGAAAAGCAAGTATTATTTCTATGAAAAGCCAGAACATAGTTTCAATAAGACTGGGTAGGTCTTGTGATTAGATGTGACCAATATGATGCTGCAGGAGGGACATGATGCAAACTCCCAGTGTAAACCTCAAGGAAGCTTTGCAGTTTTTGCTCTTTGCATTCTGGGAAACTTGAGGTGCCAAGTAGGAAGTCCAGATACCTTGGTGAACAAACTACATGAAGAGACCATAGGAGAGGGCCAGCAATCCCAGATTGCCAGCTGAGTGTGATCCTCAAGCCTGTTTCTGCCAACTCAATGTTACCACACAACCCAGGTCCAGATTGCAGAGCACTGAGCAAATAAGATGAGTGTTCTTTTAGGCAACTAAATTTAATGTAGCTTGTTATGGAGATACTGAAATAAAAATACATCAGAAGAAAGTAAATTGAATTAATTAGAATGAATCACCTTGTGTCCTACTTTGCTTTTTATTGCTATGGTAGAGACCATTACCAAAAGCAACTCGGGAAAGACAGGGTTTATTTGGCCCATATGTCCTGATCATAGTCCATCTTGAAGGGAAGCCAAGGCAGGAAATCAAGCTGGGCAGGAACTGAAGCGGAGACCATGGAGAAATATTGTTTACTGACTTTGTTTTCCATAGGCTGCTCAGACTGTTTTCTTACACTGCAAAAAGTGGACTGTGATGGGCCTAACCACACCAATCATTGATCAAGAAAATGCCCACAGGTTTGCCTATAGGCCAATCTATTGGAGGCAATTTCTATGTTGAGGTTTCCTTGTCTCAGACAACCCTAGCTTGTGTCGAGGTGACAAAAAAACTAACCCAGGCCACCTTGTAAATTGTGATCTAGAGTGCTTCATAGCTATAAAACAATGACTTTAAAAAGTATCCATTTAATCACAAGGACCAATAAAGGACTGTCATTTTATCTATTATAGAGGGACATCTACTACTCAAACATTATACTTGCTAAAATTATACATAATTATCAATCTCGATTGTGTGAACATGAGACTTTCTAAAAATTCACACAGTGGGCAATATTTACGTGAGAAAAAAGGAGAGAAGACATTCAGGTTCTTGGTGGTTGTGCCACTTTATAAGAGTGCAAATTGAGGGCTGAAGAGATGACTTCAAGTTTAAGAGCACTTACTGCTCTTGGAGAGGACCTGAGTTTAGTTCCCAGCATCCATATAGTGAGTTACAAGTATCTGTAACTCCAGCTCAGGGGATATATAAACTCATGATGGTGCACCTAAACTCACATAAGCAAACACGCATAACATAAATAAAATACACCTTTAAAAAAAAAAGAATTCAAGAGGTCTGGAGAGATTGCTCAGTGGTTCAGAGCACTCACTGTTCTCCCAGTGAATCTGGTTTTGGCTTCCAGTACCTAAATTAAGAGACAATTCTCTATAAGTTCAACTCCAGAATATCTGAGGATACTGGCCTCTGTGGGTATTTACACTTACATACCCATAAGCAGAAAATCATACCTGCATATAATTAAAAATAATAAATTAAATTGAATCCAACTAATTGCTTAAATGAAGCCTTATTAAATAAGAACTACCAACATGTTAAAGTCTATGAAAAATGTTTGAAATCCACTCTTTGAAACTTAATTAAAATAAGAGTTTTCTAAGCAAATTGGTATCTAGTCATTGATATTCTCACCAACAAAATATGAATTACATATTCCAATACATAATGTGTCCCTTACATTGATGTGAAGTTAGCAGTTTTAATTTGAGAACATTTTTAACTTTTTATTGCTATGTAGAAAACATCAATAAATATTTTCCTCTTAGAAATTATACTTTTCTCAGTAGAATTCCCTTGAGTCTTATATAAAGTCTGTAGCTCTCATAATATATTTTGAATGTTTTAATTTTAATGTGTGTGTATGTAGATATGTATATTTGTATTTTTTGTGTGTGTATTTATGTTTGTATTTGTGTGTCAGTGTATGTGTGTATATGTGTGTTTGTGTGTGTGCCTGTGTATGTATGTGTATATATATATATATGTGTATGTGTTTGTGTGTTAGTGAGTGTATGTATATATATATATGTGTGTGTGTGTGTGTTTTTATATATGTATGTGTGTGTTTGTGTATATATATGTGTGTGTGTGTGTGTGTTTGTAGAGGGGTTGGGGGCATATGTTTGCAGGTGTCGATGGAGGTCAGAAGGGTTTCTGATTCCATGGGTGCTGACGTTGCAGGTGGTTATGAGTGCAGGATATGGATGGTAGAAGCTGAGCTCAGGTCCTCTTAAGAGTAGTAAGTATTTTTAACTGCGGAGCCATCTCTCCAGCTCCATGTAGTGGTTTGAATGAAATTACCCTTAATAGGCTCATATATTTGAATACTTGGTGAATAACTGTTTGGGAAGAATTAGTGGGTATAGCTTTGTTGGCAGAGGTATATCATTGGGGACTAGCTTTGAGTTTTCAAAAGCCCAAGGCATTTCCTATTAGCCTCTTGCAGCTTTGTGGTAGCTGTCTTAACATGTAATCTCTCAGCTACTGCCCCAGCACCATGTCTGCCTGTCTGCTGCCATGCCACCACAGCGATAAGTTGCCTTGATCATGATTTTTCTTTACAGCAATAGAAAAGTAACTAAAATACTTCACATGTCAGATATAAATAAATAAATAAATAAATAAATAAATAAATAAATAAATAAATATAATAAATGCAGCAAGAAAGCATACCCCTGGGTACAAAAGAAACAACAAACTAAAATCCATCTTAGGAAATTAATTTTTACCACTGGATCTGAATCTGCAATTCAAAGGAAGATTAAAATACAAACCTTAGTAGGTTAGCAGCCAAGATTTCCTTTCAACTTTAAACATCATCCTTCATCAGTTAATCAATTGCCAAATTACAAAGTCTTAGGATAGAAATCCAAATATGACTGGTTTTTAGAGAGACTCAGATACAATGAAGTATGCCATATGCTAGCTAACTGTGGCATCCAGGAAACTGTGTGGTGGTATGAGACATAAAGGTCACTTTTATTGTTCACAGAAGATAATATTGTTGAAATGCTAATTACATGGAATTGAATGGGCTCATGGAACAGAATGATGGTTGGTGACTTTTAATTGACCTCAATACATGCTGGTAGAGTTTGTATTCTATAAAAGACTGGTACACAGCTGAATTTTACACAGCCTAAAATCTTACAGTAAAATATTTTTTAAAATAATTTTAATTTAATATCAAAATATTACATAGGAATTATTTCAGGCCAATGTTGGAGATTTTCCTTTGTTAGTTTAAATTACATTATGACTGAATTAAACAGAGTAACTTTTTTTTTTTTTGGTTTTTTGAGACAGGGTTTCTCTGTGTAGCCCTGGCTGTCCTGGAACTCACTCTGTAGATCAGGCTGGCCTGGAACTCAGAAATCTGCCTGCCTCTGCCTCTGCCTCTGCCTCCCGAGTGCTGGGATTAAAGGCATGCGCCACCACTGCCTGGCTTTAGAGTAATTCTTAATACTCATCTATGGAGTAGTTTAACATTTGAGACTGTCATTCATTTGGTTATTCAAGATTTTATTGAGTTTGGTCATTATAGTAGATCTGAGGTTATAATAATGAACTTAGTAATGGGAAATACTGATAGAAGAGAGGGATGGGGAGAGATAAAAGACACACACGCACACACACATGCACACACACACACACACACATACATGCACACACACACACACAGACAGGGAGACAGAGCAACAGAGACAAAGAGAGAGAGACAGAGATAGATAATATGCCAGGTTTTAAAAACCAAATTCTAACTTAGTGCCTAACAGTACAATACAGTGGTTAATAATTCGAATATGCTACCATTTATTATTACTATATATAAGCAGTGTGGTAGAACTTTAAATGTTTTATTTAGTTCTAGATACAATCCTACAATATTATCTAATAAGGTTTTTGTTCACTTATGAGCGAAATAACTTCATTTCTTTCTTATTAAGTTCAGTGTCCACTGCCCCTGGAGAAAGTGCTCAGTCCAAGCCACACAAAACCACTAGGTTAAAACATTATTTTCCCTGAGAATCTATAGAGCTTATTTTACAGTTACACCAGAGCTGCTTGAGTTCACATGGATTGTTTCATAATTGGTGACATTTCTCTCTCTGTCCCTCTGTCTCTGTTCCTGTCTCTGTCTCTCTCTCTCTTTAATGGAAAGTTTGAGGATCTTCTCTTTGAACTGTTGTTTTACTGTTTCATGATATGCAGGTATGTGTCTTTTCTTCATATCTGGATACACTCAGTGGGTCCTTTCAATGCCCTTTAGGGAGATTTTCTTACCATTTTAGAGGCTGAACAGAGGGTTACATATGAGCATGGACACTAGAGCCAGCTATCTGGGTTCAAATGCTAATCACCTACTCTGTGTTTATTTAAATCATGTGATAGCTGAAGGTGCCATCCTGAAAAATGCTGTCCTACTATATTTTTATTTAATTGAGCCTGAAGAAGTAGACAGCATGCAAATCATTATGGAGGGGTCAGGAAAATTAAAAACGGAGCTGCATATGACCCAGCTGTACCACACTTGGACATTTACCCTAAGTTCCCTGAATCAGCATGGCATAGAGAAACTTGTATGCTCACGTTTATAGCTGCACTTCACAATAATCAGGAAGTCATCAAACCTGTTTAGCTATCTACAGATGAACGCATGATTGTGTGGTTCATATACACAAAAAATATTATGGACAATACAAATGAAATCATGACATTTTCAGGAAAATGGCCAGTATAAAAAAATCATTAAGTGAAATGATCCAAACTCAGAAAGACAAATACTGTATGCTTTCTTTCACATGAGTAACACAAATTTAAAATTTTATGTGCAGGAGTATGTAAATGTGTGTGTATATGTAGATCATAAAGTGAGAAAAGGGATGATGAAAGAAGAGAGCTTGGCCAGGTGTGGTGGTGCACACCTTTAATCCCAGCACTTGGGAGGCAGAGACAGGCAGATTTCTGACTTCAAGGTCAGCCTGGTCTACAAAGTGAGTTCCAGGACCAGGACAGCAGGGCTATACAGAGAAACCCTGTCTCGAAAAACCAAAAAAAAAAAAAAAAAAGGGAAAGAAAGAAAGAAAGAAAGAAAGAAAGAAAGAAAGAAAGAAAGAAAGAAAGAAAGAAAGAAAGAAAGAAAGAAAGAAGAGACCTTCAGGGAGGGAGTGGAGGAGGGAGCAGAAGGTTGGAACTTTTTGGGAGAAAGAGAACTGGCTAGAGGGAGTGCAGGGGCGGGGGAGGGAGGGAAATGAAGGAGATTAGTCAGAACAAAATGACATAATGAACTTCTCTCCATATTGTATGATGGATGCAAGAAAAAACATTCTGATCTTCCTAACACAGATTATTAAATATTTTTAGATCTATAATGATTTTACCTGACAATGTCATTCTAGTAAACTGAGTCACATTTTTATCAAAACCACAGTTCTAATAAGAGTCAACAAAAGATTTCTTTTAGAAATCACTGATGCGTCAACCTCTGTGATTTGGTCAGTCTAGTTGAATACAGATATCAGCCAGACTAAAGGTCATGACATTAGAAGACAGAACATGATTGGATGCAGCATGAGATAAAATTGCAATGTAAAGTGGGTCATCCTTCAACCAGGTGGAAAGTCTAGTTTGCATTGTCACTCTTGGAAATGAAGTCCAGAGGGTATCTTTACAGGGAATCCTCATTAACCTACCCCTTTCCTAACTATTACTAGCTTCTCCACCCAGTTAACCCTTTCCCTTTTGTTTTCACAGTTTACAGCTCTGTCCAACTCAGAACACTGAGGATGTTATATGTCCCTGGATCTTCATCTTATGAAACTCTAAGACCCCACAAAAGGTGCTTTTAAAATATGCATGCTTCTCTCTTGTTGATCTTCATGTTAATTTTATTCTTAGGCCCAACAAAAGACCCCAACAGGGTAAGATAAAATTTTGCAGTCTTTTTTGAGAATGTGAATTGTATCACTGCATCATTACACTATACAGCAGTGGTTCTCAGCCTTCCAAGTGCTGGGATCCTTTAACACAGGTCCTCATAAATATTTGGTATTCAGGATATCTGATATGTGACCCCTGTGAAAGGGTCACTTGACCCCCAACCCCAAGGAATCATGAGCCACTTAGTGTTAAGAATCACTGCTGCATACAGTTAATTTAAGAATAAAATGAGTTTATATAAAATGCCTGGCAATCAGTGTGCTTGGACTAAGTGTTATATTTTAGTCACTATCTCATCTTCATTTTGCCCTTTCATAAAAGAAAAAATGGATCTCCCAGTGTCTTCCCTACCTGGCTCTTCTCTCAAACTTTCAAGGTTTTTGTTTTGTTTGAAGGTCACAATGCTTCCTTGCCTTGGTATAATTCTACTTTTTGGCTGTCCATTCATGATTAAAAATAGGATAAAGACCAGAATGATTTTCCAAAATAACTAGTGTGATAGTTATCATTTGGCTACAAATCTAGGTTGTAACAGCCTTCATTTTTAAAAAAGATTCCTCTATTCCTCTATGTGTGTGCCTATGTGAATTTATGTGAGCCAGCAGGCCAGAAGATGGTCTTCTGAAGGTGGATGCTACAAGTGTTTGTGAACTGCCAGCTGGGTGTTAGGAGCCAAACTAGTGTCTTCTACAAGAGAAACAAGTGCTCCCTAGCCACTGCACCATCTCTCCAGCTATTAGTAGTCTGTCTGTCCATCCCTCCCTTCATTCCTCCCGCCTTCCCTCTCTTCTGTCCTCCCTCATTCTTTTTTCCTTCCTTTATTAATTTTAAAATGCAGTCTCACTACATGGTTCTAGTTGGCCAGGAACTTCCTATATTGACTAAGCTGGCCTCTAATTCAGAGATCCACCTGCTTCTAATGTCTAAGTGTTGGGATTAAAAGAGTGTGCCATTGCCATCATGTCTGGCTCTTTGGTCATTAAAAATGTTAAGACTGGGTGGAAATTGCTGTTAGTGAAACCCTGACTTGGAGCAATGTTCTTCTGTTCTCTTCATTCCTGCCCTCACCTGTGTCTGCTGATGTGCCTGAGGGTCTATTACAAAGGCCATCTTGTCTTTGATATGTTTCTTTCTAGGCATTTCTTTATTCTCTTTGGCCTACCTTTAGGGTTTCTCCCACATGCTACAGAAAAAATTTTCTTCTATTGTTTTCATCTTATTATTGCTTATTTCTCTGCTACTATTCCATAGACTATTTGTAGAGTCTTAGGAGGCAGAAAATCTCTGTACTTGTTCTACAACATCCATCATAAGCACAAAATTTCTTTCTAAAGGACAGGCCATGGTCATAGATGGCTTGTTAGCCTTTTTCATGAACCCTTACCCTCAAGGTAGGAATTATGCTGCATACCATTATTTTCTATTTCCTAATGTCATGACCTTCAGTCTAGCTAAGAGTCAACTAGATTGGCTAAATTACAGGGCTGAGAGCATTAATGATTTCTATGGAATCGTTTGTTGACTGTTATTAGCACTGTGATTATAAGAAAACATAACAGTTTACTAGAAAGCCATTGTCAGGTAAAATCATTATTGATCTGAAAATATTTAACAATTTGTGTAATAGTATTTCTCAAGTTATGTATTTTAAGTCAGTAATTTTGAGACACAACCTAAAAATAAGAGTGAGATGATAAAAATAGAAAAGATATGTTTTGGAAATCATGCTTATTCTTAGACTAACGCTATTCTACAGGTCAACTTTTATATTTAGCATCTTAGTTTCCTTTTCTGTTGCTGTGACAAAAATACTCAAAGTAAGAGAAAATCGATTCATCTTGGTTTACAGTTCCAGAAGAATGGAGCCCATCATGGCAGGGAAATCATGCTGGCAGATGTTTGAAGCTAGATAGTCATACTGTATTGACAAGAGACAGAAAAAGAACAGGAAGAGGGATTGGGCTATCCTAAGTATGGGATAGTGTGAAATATAAAGGCTCTACATACATATGACTGGCTGGAGATCCAGTGGCTTCCAAGGGACATTTCACAAACCACAGCAATCAGTGCCCTTCAGAGTATACTTTGAGATTCTGCCAGTTAGAGTCAGATGCTATTTTAATAGTTACAGTTTTTAGAATTTGATGGGAAAGCTGAGCAGACTTCTCCTAAGTTTCTGAATTTGAACTTGGTGTAATCAATGATCTGTACAGTATCTAGAGATACTGGACTGGAGATACTTCCTCTGGGAAGAAATACCAGGCTTTTAGAGGACTATGTATGTTGTGTATGTATCTTCAACTTCTATAGAGAAGTCAATTTTTTCAGGAGGTGCACATGCACTGAATGTATCTTAATTCAATAGCAGGAAAGAGAGTAATAAACTTTTCACATGGATAACCTTACCTATTCCACAAGAAGGCTTTTGCATCTGGCTGTGTTTGACTGGCAAAACCAGTGAGCATGCTGGCTTCTGGAAGTCACTCCGCTGGACACTCTTGGTGTCATAAGATGGTTGGGAGACATGTTTTGGTGCTTCACCATGGAACCACCATTTTCTCTTTACAGAAAAAAAATGGAAATGCACTGTCAAATAATGATGGAAATTTTCATTTGATGCTTAAAGTCTATGAGTATTCAGTGATTTAATGTAACAAGATATTAGTATAGAATTATTATTCACTTTGTGTATGGTTTGTTCGTATGATGTATATGTTCATGTAATACTCATGAAGAGGACATGACATAGGGTACCTTCCTCAGCTACACTTCTATTTTGTTTACTGCAACAGGGTCTACCGCTGAACCTGAAGCTAACCAATCCTGCCCAGCTGGGTGTCCAGTGAGCTCCAGGGATCTGCTTATCTCTGCCTCCTCCTCCTCCTCTCATTACTTTCCCATCCTGGTCCCCCAGCAGTGGTATCACAGGCATTTCCATCTTAAGGATCCAAGCTCAGAATCTCATGGTAATACACATGTTACTGAGGAAATGTCCCCCCAGGCTTAGGAGTTTGAACACTTGGTCCCAGTGGGGGGTACTGTTTGGGGAGATTGAGGAGGTATGACCTTACTGGAGCTATTCTGTGTTGTGGTAACATTGAAGCATCTCTGCTTCTTATTCTTGCCACCCTGCCTGCCTCTTGCCACCCCTGCTTCTCTGCCTACAATAGACTCATATCTTTGGAAACTTAAGCCAAAATAAATTCTTTCATAAGTTGCTTTTGGTTGTGATGTTTTATCACAGCAACAGAAAAGTAATTATGAAGCAAGCAAGCCTAGAGATCTGAGTTCAATCCCCAGAACCCACCGTGGGAGGATAGAACTGTGTCCTGAAACTGTCTTCTGACCTCTACAAACGCATTGTAGCACTCTAACCTGCTCACACATACAAACAATAAAGTAAATCTCTCTCTCTCTCTCTCTCTCTCTCTCTCTCTCTCTCTCTCTCTCTCTCTAAATCAGCTCTGAGTCTATAGTAAGAGATGTCTGTAATATGATTTAAGAGGAATGGGTATGTACATTACAATAATAAATTCTGACAATTGAGGCCCCACTGATACACAATGGGAGAGGTATTCCCACAGAGCTGCAAGGAACCTCTTAAATGAGCTCAGCTTCTTGGATACAGAAACTGTCGTACATTTACACAATGGAGTACTACTCAGCTATTAAAAACAATGAATTTATGAAATTCTTGGGCAAATGGATGTATCTGGAGGATATCATCCTTAGTGAGGTAACCCAATCACAAAAGAAGTCACTAGATATGCACTCACTGATAAGTGGATATTAGCCCAGAAACTTAGAATACTCAAGATACATTTTGCAAAACACAAGAAAACCAAGAAGGATGGCCATTGTGTGGATACTTCATTCCTCCTTAGAATAAGGAACAAAATACCCATGAAAGAATATAGGTCCAGAGACAAAATTTAGAGGTAAGATGAAAGGATGGACTATCCAGAGACTACCCCATCCGGGAATTCATCCCATCATCAGCCACCAAACCCAGATACTAATGCACATGCCAGCAAGATTCTGCTGAAGGGACCCGATATTGCGGCCTCTTGTGAGGCTATGCCAGTGCCTGGCAAACACATAAGTGGATGCTCACAGCCAGCTATTGGATGGAACACAGGGCCCGCAATGGAGGAGCTAGAGAAAGTACCCAAGGAGCTGAAGGGGTCTGCAACCCTGTAGGTGCAACAACAATATGAACTAACCAGTACCCCCTGAGCTCGAGTCTCTGGCTGCATATGTAGCAGAAGATGGCCTAATCGGCCACCATTGGGAAGAGAGGCCCCTTGGTCTTGTAAACTTTATATGACCCAGCACAGGGGAAGGCCTGGGTCAAGTAGTGGGAGTGGGTGGTTAGGGGAGCAGGGGCAGCAGGGGGGGTATAGGGAACTTTCGGGATAGCATTTATATCTTAATCTCTGAGCTTGTGAATAGTTGTGTCACACTGCCAAGGGGCATTGTTGGCAGGAATTTTGAGATGGGGGTAGGGTGGGTTATCCTGGAGTATAGGATGGGCCTACAGTAATTTCAAGGGTCCTTCTATGGGAAGGGCATGAAAGTTGTCCAGAGGAAAGAGGTAAAGGTGTGCTACTGCTGACTCCAAAGAGGACGATGCCTTGAGTCAAGATCCAGAGGTAGCTTCTTCATGCTGGGAAAGGCAAGAAGCAGGGTCTCCCGTAAGACCCTGCTGGGAACCGGGAGACTATCTTGGAACTTTCAAGCTTCATGACAGCCTGAGAGTGAACCTGTGTTTCTTTAAGCCAATACTGAAGCTTGTAACTGAAAACAGCAGCAATAGGAGATGACTACAACTATCCAACAAATCTGACTCAAAAAATAATGTACTATATTTAGTATGGTAGATAGAGTGAGAGAAGCTTGGCTTACCCAATAGTCCTGGGCCAGAAAGAAGACTGTAATATCTGTTTACTATGTAATCACCCAGGAGTATTATCTATAAAATATTTTAAATAACACTTTATACAGATTGTAAAGATTAAAGAATATAATTTACATAAAATTTAACTTATTCCTAGCAGTTTATGTGCATTAAATAAGTGGAAGCTAGTCTTTTGTAGGAAGGCAGAATTTCTGAACATCATGGGAAGTGCTATGTTAGCACATGACAGAAACACAACCCTACAGAGAGTGCTGTTCAGCAATCCTCAAGCAGCACTTACTGGCTACAGACTGATGCTCTAGAAACATTAGGTGGATTCTTCCTTCCATTCCCTTACCCACCCACAGAGAGCTTAGATGCCATGGTTCTCTGCTAAGCCCTAGGTTACTGCTTTAACTACTTGTAACAACAGCAATGCTCTGAGCTGTGTCATGTCCTTTAAATAGACCATAATCACATTGCCCTGCAAAACAGCTTCTGAATCTAACTCTACATTTATATATAGTAAACATCAGTCCAACCTGCTTTTCTGGCCCTTTATTATCAATGTAGGGAACTGGCTCGTTGTATGTTCTTGCATTTGTGTATATGAATTTAGCATAATTTACACGTCTTCTGTCCACACATGGTTTTGATTGTTGTGTGCTTTTCCCAGGACTTTTTTCATTTTCGATTTCTACTTTTCTTTCAGCTACACATGCTTTTCCAGCATCTTCTGTTTTATGCTGTCTGAAAAACATAAATGGTAAATCATTTATCCCAATAAGCATCTCAGTAATTATAACTAAATAAGATAAGATCTAGATATATTTCAAGCATTTGGTAGACGTATGCAATTAAAATTTGAAATTGGGGTATCTTCTCACTCTAAATCCTGCAACAATGAAGGGAATCTGTGTTAATAGTGATTATTATCATGGCATACTAGTATACGGAACACACTATCATTTTTTGAAGTAAAGAGTAATGGCTTGATTGTGCTTATAAATCATGAAGTATTTATGCACATGGGTAGGTTACATGCTAATCTGAACATATCTCTTCAAAAGTTTTATTATTGGGCTGAGGTGATGGCTCAGTTGACAAGAACAGGTAAAAATAAGTTGCCTCATATGTACCTGAGTTCAAATCTCAGCACCCATGTACAAATCAGGGTATGGCTGCAAGTGTCTGCAGCCTCAGAGCTGTGGGAGATAGAGACAGAAGGATCACAGGGGATTTCTGACAGCCAGCCTAGTTATAGGTTCAGGGAGAGACTTTTCTCAAGTGAATAAAGGCAGAGAATGGTAGAACAGTATATCCCAATATCACTCTCACATTAGCACATGTAGATAGATAGATAGATAGATAGATAGATAGATAGATAGATGGAAAATATTTTATTTATTTATTTATTTAACTCCAGATTTTATTCCCCTGCCCCCGTCCACCCTCTGACTGTTCTACCTCCCATACCTCCTCCCCACACCCTGTCTCCACGAGTATGTCCCTATGACCTACCCCCTACACATCTAGACCTCTAAACTCCCTGGGCCCTCCAGTCTCTTGAGGGTTAGGTGTATCTTCTCTGACTGAATCAAGACCCATCAGTCTTCTGTTATATATGTGTTGGAGACCTCAGATCAGCTGGTCTATGCTGCATGATTGGTGGTCCAGTGTTTGAGAGATCTCAGCTGTCCAGGTTAACTGAGACTGCTGGTCCTCCTACAGGGTCATCTTCCTCCTCAGCTTCTTCCAGACTTTCCCTAATTCAACGACAGGGATCATCAGTTCTGTCCATTGGTTGGGTGCAAATATCTGCATCTGATTCTTTCAGCTGCTTGTTGGATCTTCCAAAGGGCAGTCATGCTAGGTCCCTTTTTGTGAGTGCTCCACAGCCTCAGCAATAGTGTCAGGCCTCGGGACCTCCCCTCCAGCTGGATCCTACTTTAGGCTTGTCACTGGACCTTTTCCTCAGGCTCCTCTCCATTTCCATCCCTGCAGTTCTTTCAGACAGGAACAATTATGAGTCAGAGTTTTGACTGTGGGATGGCAATCCCCTCCCTTACTTGATACCCTCTCTCAAGATATAGTCCATAGAACTCAAAAAAGCCAGCAAGCTGAAGGGCCCAAGTGAGGATGCCTCAGTCCCACTTAGGAGGGAGAAGAAAGCAATCACAAAGGGGGAGGGAGTGAGAAACCTGGGAGGGAAAGTGGACAGGCGTGGGGTTGGGGGAAGGGGAACCTGATCTGATATTGGATGAGGGAAAAGGACTGAAGCCCGAGGACCAACAGAAAGAATGGAAACAGGCAACCTCAGGAGGTAGGAGGTTGGGGGTACCCTCTAGAATGCACCAGAGACCTAGGAGTTAAAAGGCTCTCAGGACCCAAAAGGAGGGATCTTAGATGAAATTCCCAACAGTAGGGAGAGGGAACTTATAGAGCCCATCTCCAGCAAGAAGACAGGGCATCAATTCAAGCTCTGAACAAAGGTAATGACTTAATTTTCAAAGTTAACTTGGAAAATATTATCAAATGTTCACCATCTTTATAATTTTGAGAAAAGACCACTGTGAAGGTTAAACAATCATTTCAATCTCAATATTCTTTGCTTCTAATAGTTATACTATAAAAATAAAAATTGGTAGATGAGGTGGCACATACCTGGTAGTCCAATGCCGGAAGGGGCAGGTAGATTTCTGTGAGTTCAAGGCCAGCCTGGCTGATAGAGCAAGATCCAGGCCAGTTAAACCTTCTATCTCAAAACACCAAATAAATAAATAAATAAATAAATAAATAAATAAATAAATAAATAAATATTACAAAAGAAAATTAAAGATGTGCTTAAAATATTTCATAAACCACAGGAAAAAACTTTTCATAACCTCAAGGACCATTAGAGTCTGAAGTAAAAATAAGGGGGAGACAAGTTTAACTCTTGGCAGCTGCTAGGAGGTAGGGGATACATAAGAGGAGAAGGAAGTCACACTTTCCTCCATCTGAGGCTGGTGTGGCATCCTGTGCCCTGTCCTCAAGGAGCACCTCCACTTCCAGTGTGACCTATCCTTTGCTACCCAGGAGCCACTTGAAGAACCTAGTGAGCACTCCATAGATGTCTGAAGATCAGCAGCAAGAATCTTTTAAACCTACAGATTTGCTCCTGGCAGAGAAGGTATGCCTACATCTAACTGAAGTGAGTCTATGTCTGAAATTCAGTGTGTACATCAATACAAAGTGGCCACCAAGACCCCAAGGAAAACCAAGAAACATTGAGTGGATCAACAACCTGACAAGCTAAGGTAACAACAAACAAAGATCCAAACACCCAGTCAAGAATGACCACATATCCACAACAGGAAACATCACCAAAGACCAAATTACAGATACTTAGATGCTACAACGAGAACACAAATGACATGAATAACCAAGATGATGTGTCTTTTCTAGAAATTAGAACCCCCATCAAAATAATCCCAGAGAAAATCAACTTCGCTGATATACAAGGAATGATTTCAAAATAGCAATTGTAAATGTGTTCAAAGAACTCGCATAAGACATGAATAAATGCTTGAAGACATAGTAAACAAACAGCAGAAGAAATCATGAAAACAATTGAAGATATGAAGAGAAAACTGAATAAGAAGATAGAATATCTGAAGAACAAACTGAAATAAAGCTTTAAAACTCAGGAATCCAAACAAAAGGCTCTAAGAAAAGCGTCACCCATGGATCATGTGGAAAAGAGAATATCTGGTCTTGAAGACAAGGCAGGGACTCTGGGTCACTATATACAGACAAAATTTATGAATAATATGTACAGAACAGTATTTCTCAGCCTAAAGCTGTGACCATTTAATACAATTCCGCATGTTGTAGTAACCCCAACCATAAACCTATTTTCATTGCTACTTCATAACTTTAACTTTGCTACTGTTATGAATCATAATGTAAATATCTGTATTTTCTGATGGTCTTAGAAGACACCTGTGAAAGGGTTGTTCAACTTCCAAAGGGGTCATGGCCCATGGTTGAGAATTGCTGGATACAGAAGAATGAGAAGAAACCCAGAACAAGGACATAGAAAACATTTCAACAAAATCATAAAAATATTTACTAAATTTAAGAAAAGAGATGGGGGCAGAATCGGGGGGAGATAGGAGAGAAACCAAGAGGGATAAGAGAATGAAGATGTTGGGGGGGGGAGAATGGGGGAAGCCTCTAGAAAGTCCCAGAGATCTGGGACGTGGGAGGCTTCCAGGACTCAGTGCAGGTGACCATAGCCAAAACTCCCAATAGTGGGGAGGTAGAACCTGAAGAGACTACCTCCAGTAGTTAGACAGGACCCCCAGTGAAGGGATGGGGACATAAACCCACCGTGAAAATTTTTGACCCAAAATTTTTCCTGTCCAAAAGAAGTGCAAGGACAAAAACTGGAACAGAAACTGT
Source organism: Mus pahari (assembly GCF_900095145.1). Classification (NCBI taxonomy): domain Eukaryota; kingdom Metazoa; phylum Chordata; class Mammalia; order Rodentia; family Muridae; genus Mus; species Mus pahari. The sequence continues at coordinate 534,817 of NC_034602.1, read as the reverse complement.
GACCTGCTCAATGTGGGATCCATCTTATGGCAAGGCATCAAACCCTGGTACTATTTTTTTGTTTGTTTGTTTTTCAAGATAGGGTTTCTCTGTATAGCCCTAGCTGTCCTGGAACTCACTTTGTATACCAGGCTGCCCTCGAACTCAGAAATTTGCCTGCCTCTGCCTCCTGAGTTCTGGGATTAAAGGTGTGGGCCACCATACCTGGCTCAAACCCTGGTATTATTACTGATGCCATGTTTTGCTTGCAGACAGGAGTCTAGCATGGCTGTCCTCTGAGAGGTTCTACTAACAGGTGGCTGAGATAGATGCAGATGCTTACATCCAAGCATTGGGCTGCGGTCAAGGACCCCTGTGGAAGAGTTAGGGGAAAGACTGAAGGAGCTGAAGGGGATGGCAATTGCATAGGAAGACCAACAGGGTCAACTAACCCGGAGAGTGAGTACAACTGGGAGAGAATGCACCTAATCCTATAGAGGCTTGATGTTCCAGAAAAGGGGGGTCAGGGTAGAGGCCCTCTCAGAGGCAGAGATGGAGAAGAATTCTGGGAGGAGGTACTAGGAGGGGGGGTCCCAACATTTGGGATTAAATAAATAAAACAATTAATTAATTAAAAATAAAATAAAAATCTATATACCACTAAACTAGAAAGTCTAAAAGAAACAGTCTGGATATATATAAGTTATCAAAGTTAAATCAAATGAAGTAAATAATTTAAGTAGATATACAACAACCATTGAGATAGATACAGTAATTAAAGATCTGACTGAAAAAAAAGTAACATCTTGATACAGTTGAAAAGTCCACCAGAACTTCAAAAAAGAATTGACACCAACACCCCCCCCCAAATTATTCTGTAAAAAAGAAAAGGAAGGAATAATTCTAAATTATTTTTAAAATCCAGTATTACTCTTGCATAAAAAGACAAAAAAGAGTCAAAGATTTAACAACAAAAAAAAAAAAAAGAAAGAAAGAAAAGAAAAGAAAAATTATAGGCCAATCTGATGAATATAGATACAAAAATAAAATTTGTCAATAAAATATTTCAAATCTAAAAGCACATAAAAAAGATCATCTTCCATGATCAAGTTAGCTTTATTCCAGAGAGAGGCAGGAATGGATCAACATACAGAAATCACTAGATGTAATCTGAGCCAGGCAAGGGGACACATAACTTTAGGGAAGATAGAGGTAGGTATATCTCTGAGATTGAGATCAATCTAGTCATCATAAAGAGTTCCAGGTCAACCAGAACTACACAGTAAGACTCTACTTCATAAAAGCATAATAGATAAATGAATAAAAGTACTCCACCACGTAAAAACATTCAAGTAGATCCATTCTGGTCTGTGCCAGCCCTGCCATCTTCAGTGTGAACCCGGCCGAGGGCACCAAGGGCCCCAGAGGACTCTCCATGCCACAGGACCCCTAGCACACCTGGGACCTTGGGATCACAGTGAGTGGAACACAAAATCAGCTCCAAAGAATCTAGGAGGGTCTTGTGCTAGCAGGAACGGGGACAAAGGAACACCATGCAACCAGGGCATCTTCCTTGCGAGAGGAGAGTCAGCCTACAGGGAGGGCTCTGACGCCAGGACTCAGGAGGCGCATCTGAGCTCCAGAATTCTGGGCACCTTCCCTTAAGAGGATAGCTTGGCTGTAGAGAGTGCTTTGACCACTGGGACTCAGGTGAGAGTTGGACTCTGAGGAGTGCTGAAAGAGACTAACAGAATCACAGGAAGAACAAATTCCAGCCAGAGACAGCTAAAACATCTAACACCAAAGATTACCAGATGGCGAAAGGCAAACGTAAGAATCTTACTAACAGAAACCAAGACCATTCCGCATCATCAGAGCCCAGTATGCCCACCACAGTGAGTCCTGGATACCCCAACACACCTGAAAAGCAAGACTCGGATTTAAAATCATATCTCATGAGGGCGGTAGAAGATTTTAAGGAGGGTATTAATAACTCACTTAAAGGAATACAGGAGAACACTGCTAAACATAGAGAAGGTCTTAAAGAATTACAGGAAAACACTGATAAACAGGTAGAAGTCCTTAAAGAATTACAGGAAAACACTGTTTAAACAGGTAGAAGTCCTTAAAGAGGAAATACAAAAATCCCTTAAAGAATTACAGGAAAACACAACCAAACAGGTGATGGAATTGAACAAAACCATCCAAGATCTAAAAAGGGAAGTAGAAACAATAAAAATTAAAATTAAAAAAA
>NC_034602.1:530550-531746 GCF_900095145.1 Mus pahari | reverse complement strand
TTGCAAATTCATCTGGAATAACAAAAAAACCTAGGACAGTAAAAACTATTCTCAACAATAAAAGAACCTCTGGGGGAATCACCATGCCTGACCTCAAGCTGTACTACAGAGCAATTGTGATAAAAACTGCATGGAACTGGTACAATGACAGACAGGTATATCCATGGAATAGAATTGAAGACCCAGAAATGAACCCACACTGCTATGTCTACTTGACAAGGGAGCTAAAACCATTCAGTGGAAAAAAGACAGCATTTCAACTAATAGTGCTGGCACCACTGGTAGTTATCACGTAGAAGAATGCAAATTGATCCATTCTTATCTCCTTGTACAAATCTCAAGTCTAAGTGGATCGAAGAACTCCACATAAAATGAGAGACACTAAAACTTATAGAGGAGAAAGTGGGGAAGATCCTTGAAGATATGGGCACAGGGGAAAACATCCTAAACAGAACAGCAATGGCTTGTNCTGTAAGGTCAAGAATTGACAAATGATACCTCATGAAATTGCCAAGCTTCTGTAAGGCAAAAGATACTGTCAATAAGGCAAAAAGGCCACCAACAGATTGGGAAAATTTAGGATTTTTCCCAATCCTAAATCTGATAGGGGACTAAATCAGGGGACTATAATATCCAATATATTCAAATAGCTCAAGAAGCTGTACTCCAGACATTCAAATAACCCCATTCAAAATTGGGGTACAGAGCTAAACAAAGAATTCTAAACTGAGGAATACTGAAGGTCTGAGAAGCACTTGATAAAATGTTCAACATCCTTAAACATCAGGGAAATGCAAATCAAAACAACCCTGAGATACTACCTCACACCAGTCAGAATGGCTAGGTTCGAAAATTCAGGTGACAGCAGATGCTGGCACGGATGTGGAGAAAGAGGAACACTCCTCCATTGCTGGTGGGATTGCAAGCTCGTACAACCACTCTGGAAATCAGTCTGGCAGTTCCTGAGAAAATTGGAAATAGTTCTACCTGAGGACCCACCTATACCTCTCAGGCATATATACCCAGAAGATGCTCCAACTGGTAATAAGGACACATGTTCATAGAAGACTTTCTAGTAGCCAGAAGCTGGAAAGAACCCAGATGTCCCTCAACAGAGGAATGGATACAGAAAATGTGGTACATTTACACAATAGAGTACTACTTAGCTGTTAAAAACAATGAATTTATGAAATTCT
>NC_034602.1:527170-530426 GCF_900095145.1 Mus pahari | reverse complement strand
TGCATATGCCAGCAAGATTTTGCTGAAAGGACCCTGATATAGCTGTCTCTTGTGAGGCTATGCCAGTGCCTGGCAAACACAGAAGTGGATGCTCACAATCAGCTATTGGATGGAACACACGGCCCCCAATGGAGGAGCTAGAGAAAGTACTCAAGGAACTGAAGGGGTCTGCAACCCTATAGGTGGAACTACAATATGAACTAATCAGTACCCCCTGAGCTCGTGTCTCTAGCTGCAAATGTAGCAGAAGATGTCCTAGTCGGCCATCATTGGGAAGAGAGGCCCCTTGGTCTTGCAAACTTGATATGCTCCAGTACAGGGGAACACCAGGGCCAAGAAGTGGGAATGGGTGGGTAGGGCAGCAGGGTTAGGGGAGGGTATAGAGGACTTTTGCGATAGCATTTGAAATGTAAATGAAAATATCTAATAAAAAATTTTTAAATACTCAAGAACAAAAAATTACACAATTATCTCGTCGTATTCAGAAAATACCTTTGACAAAATTCAAAATTCAGTCATGACAAAACTTTTGGAGAATCTAGGAATAAAGTTACATATCTCAGCATATTAAAGGTAATATATATTAAGCCTTCCCAATATCAAGAACACAATAAGGATGACTACTTTCTCTATCACTGTTGAATATAAGGCTTGAATTCTAAGTTACAGAAATAATACATGTGAAGATGATATGAAAGAAAGAAATCAATGTTTTCTTAATTGCATATATGATTCTATATATGAAAGATTCTAAAGACTCCACCAGAAAACTTCTAAAACTGATGAACACATTTAAAATTAACACACAAAATATCAGAAAACATACCAAGAAGGAAATCAGGGAAGCAATCACATCTCACCTACTGTGTGTGTGTGTGTGTGTGTGTGTGTGTGTGTGTGTGTGTTTAGAATACTATATATGAATAAATTTAACTAAGGAAGTGAAAGACTGAATGTACAGGAATATGGACATATCTGCCATGATTGGAGATTGGTAGAACTAATATTTTTAAAAAAGTCCATCTTAGCAAAAACAATTTACAGATTAAATGTAATCTCCTTCATAATTCCAACCCAATTCTTTAAAAAACAAAATTGAAAAAGAATCTTAAAGTTTATATAACACACACACACACACACACACACACACACATACACACACACATACCTCAGAACAGTGAAAAGAATTCTGAAAAATAAAAAAAAAATGACTGGAGGTATTAGCACCCCTAATTTTAAACTATACTCAAAGCTATATTAATAAAAACAGTATAGCACTTCTATAAAAACAAACATAATTGATGGAATAGAATTGAGGAACACAATATAAGTCCACACACCTATAGGCATGTGATGTGTAGCTAGTAAAGATTTTTTTTCTCCATTCTGTGAGCTTTCTCTTAGCACCATCAAAAACAAACAAAACAAAACAAAACAAACAAACCTGTGATGAGCCAGACACTGGTGTCTGAGTCTGATAGAGGAAAAATCGGGTACTAGGTTTGACCTTAGCGGCACTGGAAATGACTTTTTGAGCAGGGCTGAGATAGCACAGGCACTAAAATCAGCAATTGATAAATAGGACATGAACACCATTAATTATGTGATGAGGCAGCTTACAGAATGGGGAAATTTTTTTTACCAGCTATACACATGACAGAGGATTTTTATCTAGAAGATACGAAGAACTAAAAGCTAAATATAAGGAAAATAAACAATCCAATTAAACAATAGAGCATGGAATTAAGTAGTTCTCAAAAGATGAAACACATGTGACTGCGAAACATTGCAAAAAATAGCCTAACATCCTTAGAGAGTTAAAAGTACGTTGCAATACTCTCTCATCACAGTCATAATGGCTAAGGTCAAACAGCAAAGGGCAGAAGAACTGTTTATAAATGTGGAGACAAGAGAACAATGAACTGTCAGTGTGAGTGGGAACTGCCAGTGCCATTATGGAAACCACTGTAGAGTTTTCTCAAAAAGTAAGAAATCCATCTACCACACAACTCAGTTCTAGCGCTCTTGGGAATTTATCATACAAAGTACCCTGTGTCTTACCACAGCACCACGTGCTAATCCATAGTCAATGCTGCTCTACTCATAATAGCTTAGATTCTAGAAGGCTGCCTTTTAGAAAAGTCATATGAACACATATTAGATTGATTTTCTATTGCTGTAATAGGACATTCTGACTAAAACAAGCCTGGGGAGGAAAGTGTTTATTTCAGCTTACACATCACAGTTCATCACTAAGGGAAGGCAAGGCAGAAACCTGGTGGTAGGAACTGTGAAGGAGTGCTGCTTATACTACATGGTCAGGTCTGTCACAGCAACACCCTACCATGTCTGGTACAAATTTGTCTTCATTAGGGTTTCTATTGATTTGAACTAAAACCATGACCAAAAGGCAAGTTGGAGAGGAAAGGAATATGGCTTACACTTCCAGATCATAGTCCATCATTGGAGGAATTCAAATAGGACTGGACCTGGAGGCAGGAGCTGATGCAGAGGCCATGGAGCAGTGCTGTTTATTGGCTTGTTTCACCTGGCTTGCTCAGCCTACTTCCTTTTCTTTTTTCCTTTTTCTTTTTTTGAGACAGGGTTCCTCTGTGTAGCCTTGGCTGTCCTGGAACTCACTTTGTAGATCAGGCTGGCCTCGAACTCAGAAATCTGCCTTCCTCTGCCTCCCGAGTGCTGGGATTAAAGGCATGTATCACCACGCCTAGCTTCAGTATACTTTCTAATAGAACCTAGACCACCAACCCAGAGATGGTATCACCAACGATGGGCTGGACCCTTCCCCATTGATGACTAACTTAGAAAATACTCTATAGTTGGAATTCATGGAGACATTTCCTCAACTGAGGCTCCTTCCTCTCTGATGACACTATCTTCTGTCAAGTTGACACACAAAACCAGCCAGCACAGGGAGTGAAGACTCTGGGACTTTTAATGTTATTTATGTTTTTAATGTGAGAACTTTGGGATGTATAAGAAAATGTGTGTGTGTCAGATAGACTAGGGGTCAGTTGTACTAGACACTCCATTTCTTGCTCAGTTTGATTTCTTAAACAACCCAGGATCACCAGCCCAAAGATGGTATCACCCACAGTGAACTGAAAGAAAATGCTCCTACATAAGTAAATGCTTAATCGATAAAAGTCTTGGAAAGATTGGGAATTCAAGGCCCCTACCTAAACATAATAAAAGCAATCTACAGCAAACCAGTAGCCAACATCAAAGTAAATGGAGA
>NC_034602.1:506073-525829 GCF_900095145.1 Mus pahari | reverse complement strand
CCAGCAATACCTCTTCTGGGCAGATGTCCCTCAATAGAGGAATGGATACAGAAACTGTGGTATCTTCAAAAGGATAAAAATGTGGTTAAAACAATAACAAAGATCCTAGATTTATACTGACAAATGGGTAGTTCTGTTTCGCCTTTTCCGCAACCCTCAAAATATACCTATTACCTTACTTCAAAATGAAGCCAGTCCATCATTTCTATAGCAATTTCTTAGTTAACAGTTTTGGATAGCTTTCCATTACACTTATAGTAAAACCTCTCCTGATTATATTGAGTGTGCACTGAGGCAGCCAATCTCTTCAATCTCATTCAAGCTTCTTTTCTGTTTTCAGTTCGTTTCTCCTCAGGGCACCTGCTCATGCTCCTCCTTCTCCAGCACCACTGGTCTTTCCCAGCTCCCTAGCATCACTTGGGTATTAGTTGAAGAATCATTTACCAGACATTTCCTAGAGTCCCCTCCCCATGATGCTCTAGGCGTGTACATTCTTTTGTGGCTCTTACTCAAATTGCATGCATCTAGCTCTTTGTCTTTACTAAGCACCAGAAATACCCTTATGGATCAGTATAAGTTCCATGCAATGGTGACTATTAGTTCATTGATCACTGCTTGCCTGACACCCGTGTCTGTTCAGCTTAGGTAAATGCTTTGTGTTGTACTCTTTATATATTTCAGGTGAATGTACTAGACTGATTTTTCCACTCTGCCTTTGCCTTAGCTGTACACCCTTAACCCTCACTCCATTTCACATAAAAATATTTGTCAGATTCTTTGTGATCTTATTTCCTTGATTTGTAACAAAAATTGCTGCTTTGCAAAGGATTTTGGAAAACTGATTATTAGAAAAGTGTAAACAACCTCTAAGATGTTTCTATTATATTCTCAGATCTGTGTATTTACTTAAAAACTGTAACTTTCTGGTCTGAACTCCTTGGTCTTCACTTTCTCCATCTGTTTCTCATGGGTGAACACCAACACATCTGTATCTGATCCTTGAAGGAAAGGACTGTGGATGTCGGTTTACACGTTTATGCATTCACTTGGTTCTGTATTTCAAGGTGTGGATGGCTACAGATAAAGCAGTCAGGCTTGGCTTGGAACCTCTTCCACTTAATACCTAAGGTTCCATTCCTTAATTTATATGAAAGAGCTATAGCTATTGTAACTGATGTGAGAGAAAGAGCAATACTGGTAATTCATTCAGCAGGTCTCTACATGCCAGGTGCTCCATGAGGCTCTGAGGATACAGCAGGGAAACAGGTGAAAACTCCTGTCTTCATGGGGATTACATTCTAGGGAAGGTAGAGAAGAAATGAAATGGGACATACACAGTCTATTAGATGGTGCCACATGGTAACGACAATTTCCAGGGAGGAAGAGGCATGTAGGTATGTGGGAGGAGAGGCTACATTTGGGGCAGGGTATTGTGAAGATGGTAATTGAAAAAAGCAAGGGAGGGATTGGTACAAATTAAGGATATTTGAGGAAGGAATATTCTAGCAGAGCCAACTGTAACTGTCAAAACTCTTATCAGAAATGTGTCCATCTTTAGACATAAAACATGGTCTCCAAAATTATCAGTCAAACAAATCTAAAGGTATAAAATAGTAATCTTTGAGGCTTGTTCTTAGGAACTTGTTTCAACCAGTTCTCTAGCTGGCCTACAGTAAGAGCCACTGTTCTGACAAGAATACCATTTTGGAAGCAGGTGTCCCTGTCACCATATCTCTCCTTGTAGCTGTCCTATCTCCATTCCATAGTTCACCAAAGGTGAACCACCTGGGCTTGTCAGACCACAGATTACTGGGGTCCCAGAGTTTCTGATTCAGTGTTTCATGTGGAGAGATCCTGCGAGGTTTTGTTTCTACATGTTCTTAGGTGGTGCTGATACATGTCTGGGGGTAACTCTGAGGATCCCTACAGATGATTGCATATGGCTGTATGCAGGTGCCAGGGTGATCTAGAGGGATGCAGCAGGTGTGGTGCGGCAGGAGGAGGAAGTAGCTTGCATAGGAGGAGCCTTGGTTTTACTGTATGTACCCTGTGGAAAACATTTTCCCCCCTTTAAAAAGAGGCCATGTTGAAAAGGCTGCAGCGAGACCAGGGAAGCAAAGTGATGGCTGTATCCATGAAAAGCTGGTACTTGAGACTGAGTGAGGACAATAGAGGAAGCAATGAACCGTGGAGCATGGATAATTTCAACACTGGAGCTGACAGAATTTGCCGATGAGTTAAATGTGGGGTGTGAGGAGTGATTATTTCATGATGGCTTCAAGAATGCTCAGTAAAAGCTGCATTCGGGGGAAAAAAGATACTGTAATCACTCAAACCTTGGAAAGCAGGAGAGGAAACCTATTGGATGTATGTGGCCTGGATCTTATGTGCTGAGCCACTCCCTTAATCTTTTGCAAGAAATAGAAATGGTTATCAGAAGGGGAAACAGAAAGCTGAACCCTGGCACTTACTGCTGCTTCTCCTCTCCCTCCATGGCCCCCTCCAGCCTGGCACGTGGCAGCCAGGCTTGTCAAGAGAGAACACTGACCTATTCTTGCTAGAAAGGGGCTCCAGAGCGCTGCCACTGTGACTCCAGCGTTGCTAGGCGACTGAGGGGGGCGGGGGGGAAGCGGCTGGGGATCGTGCGCAAGCGCAGTAAGGGACAACCTTAGGTTGGACAGTGAGCTTGAAGTTGTAGAGCCCTAAACCTAGCGGGGAGTCAGCCCGGTTGGGTTTGAGGAGTGAGCAAGGAAGGCTTCCAGGTCTCTCCCGCTGCCTGTGGAAACCTGTTTTCCACGAGCACTTCAGAGCTGTGCAAGTCCCGATTCTCACGGGGAAGTTTGGCTATCACTTTTTGACAGAATCTCAAGCTTTAAAATAGAACAAAGAACGCTCCTCTGCAAATGAGGCTCCCTGTGGTTTGTGCATCTGCCCTGTCTGAGCGCGGGTTCAGGAGACTGCAGGTTTAGGCAGACTCCCAGCTTGTATGGCTGCACTTTTCCAAAATCCCAAGCTCCAGGGAAAAGACCTGGACGATCATCTAGCACCTTGAGCCTGGAAATCTTTACTCCATTTTCCATTTTCCACTGCCAAAGCCAAATGCCCTTGGCACGTGTGATAACTAAACCGTTTTTCTGTATAGGAAATGGGATTAGAGATGTTTCTGTTGAACTGAACTTTGCTGTGTATGAGGAATGTGCATAAGCATGGGAAGCTAAAGTCATTTTGTAAATTTATATTCGCTTGGGACAGATGTGGGGTAGTGAAGGCTGGCCTTTGTACTCAGGTCCTAAAGTTCTGTTAGGGAGAAGAGATTGTGGATACATTTGACATCCAGCAACCTACATACTTGAGTGTGGACTGGGTAGGAAGTTATGGGTAACCAAATATGAGGGAAATGGCTTGGAGAACCAGAAAGCTAGGAAGGGAGGGGATGGCAGGCATGTTTGCTGAGCCCAGCACTCATTGGACCCACTATTCATAGGGAGAAACCTAGTTGAATCCTAACCATCAAACTGATTATGCACATATGCCCTGGGAGCAACTGGTGTTTGCCTTGTGGATTCACCTCTTGCTAGCTTGTGCATAAGGGAGACATTTAGTATCTCAGAGCCTGAAGTTCTTCATTCACAAAATCTGAAAACACCTAGTGAACTGGCTGGTTTTAGGGTTAACTTTAGATAAGCTAGAGCCATTAAACAGGAAGGAACCTCAGTTGAGGAAATGCTTCCATGAGATTTAGCTGTAAGGCATTTTCTCAATTAGTGATCAGTGGGGGAGGGAACAGCCCATTATGGGTGGTGCCATTCCTGGGCTGGTGGTCCTGGGTTCTGTAAGAAAGAAGACTAAGTAAACTTTGTGAAACAAGCCAGTAAGCAGCACCCTTCATGGCCTCTGCATCAGCTCCTGCTTCCAGGTTCCTGCCCTGCTTGAGTTCTTGTCCTGAGTTCCTTTGGTGATAAACAGTGATGTGGACTTGTAAACCAAATAAACCCTTTCCCCACCAACTTGCTTTATGGTTATGGTGTTTTGTGTAACAATAAGACCATAACTGAGAGGTCCAGAGTTACTGTCAAGTATAGATGGTTTAATAGATACAGTGTTCTAAGAGCAGTGGCTTACTGCTTTATTGAGCCATGTGACCTTCATGTCACATGCCAATGAAACTTTTCAGTCATAAAGAAGAATGAGGTTGGGGCTGGGGAGATGGCTCAGAGGTTAAGAGCAATGGCTGCTCTTCCAGAAATCCTAAATTCAATTCACAGCAACCACATGGTGGCTCACAACCATCTGTGAAGGGATCTGCTGCCCTCTTCCGGTGTGTCTGAGGACAGCTGCAGTGTACTCATAAATAAAATAAATAAATAATTCTTTAAAAAAAAGAAAAATTATTTTAAAAAATGAATGAGGTTATGTTGTTTGAAAGAAAAATGGATGCAAGTGGAGATATAGTAAAGAGAAGCACTATAAGCTAGTCTCTGATAAAAATTATATATATGTATACACACAAACAAGCACACACACACACACACACACACACACATATATATATATATATATATATATATATATATATATATATATATATATATATATATATATATACATATATATATATATACATATATATATTAGAAAAAAATAGTCCAGAGATCAACAACTTGGGGATGAGGAAAAAGGAGGGTGGGGAGGCCCAGGGAGTATGTTCAGTATATAATATAAACCAGGACAAATTGTGGTGGGGTGGGGTGGGTGGGTGGGGTGGGGAGACCCAGGGGAGTATGCTCACTATGCAATATAAACCAGAACAAATTGTGGGTGGGTAGGTGGGTGGGTGCCATCTTATATTCATGAAGGGACCAGAGAAGCACATCATGTATGTTCCTCTACAATGCCCTCCTGTTTTCTTGCCTTGACACAGGGTCTTTCATTGATCAAGAAGAAACTTACTGATTTGGTGTTGGAAAGCCAGAAGGCTCCCAGGATCTGCCAGTCTCCACCTTTCAGTACTAAACAGGTTAAAGGCATGTATAGCCATGTCTTATTTTTTATGTGGGGGCTAGCAATTTGAACTCAAATTTCATTTACATAAGAAGCATCTTTGCCCACTGAGACATCTCCACTGTATGAAAAACAAATAAATAAACCACGCCTACCACAAGGTTGTCACGGTCTTGGGTATCTAAACCTTTCAGATAGGAAAACTTTGACTACAAAATAGTATTGTACAATCAACTGACAGTTATGGGTATTGCATTTAGTGTTGATAATAATATAATATTCTAGTTACCGTTGGTGTGTTCTCTACAGGGCATTGCATATTATAGATTTGATAATTATTGACTTTTTATACAGAAAAAGCACTGAGTTGCTATTAGTGGCTTTTCCTTATAACGATTTGGAGAGAAACATCAAGTGTCAGTTATAAATAGAGAAGTAGCCAGATTACCATCCTTACAATCTTTTCTATATGCAAATCAATTTGCTGGAAATCAATGACCATTAGCCTAAATGACAGATGTCTCATTCAGGATAGGAGATTCTTTTCAACAACAAATCATCCAAATCCATCTATTCACCAGCAGTGTCAAGTTAAAACCACCAGAACTAACAGCATATGTGTGGGACCACAGGGAGGTGGAAACTCTTCATCCACAACTTTAGAGATACAGAAAACCATTGATAATTTTTAAACCACAGCAAAGGGCTAAAAATATTCAATGATGCTATATCAAATCCTTATACTAAAACTGCAGCTGAAGGAGACACACTTCCTTTTCTCCAGCAGTGTGCCTGTGATAGAGGAGAGGGTCTTAAACATGTGACCCAAACAATTGCCAGTCTAGATTCTATTTTTTAAATTCTAGCTAACTTATTTGCCTTATACACATGTGGTATAGAACTTGGCCAAGCAAATGGTGATACTCGCCAAAAGCTAGCTGCCAATATTCTTCCTATATTTATGGATTAGTGAGATAGATTTTTTCAAGTACATGTATCACCTGGTGTTTACTAAAGTAAACTTGGACTATAAGAGTTTTATGACTAAAACGTGCTAATTTTAAAGCAATGGAAATAAATGATATGTTGACTTATCTTTGAGAATAGACTAACTCAAATGAGTCACAGGTAGGAAAGTATCCCTGAGTCTTCCTCTGGATCAGGTTCAAACCTATATGAGATATGAGATATTTCCTTCCTTCCTTCCTTCCTTCCTTCCTTCCTTCCTTCCTTCCTTCCTTCCTTCCTCCTTCTTTCCTCCTTCTTTCCTCCTTCTTTCCTTTCATCTTTCCACCCCTCCCTCCCTCTCTCTCCCTCTCTGGGTTTTTGAGACAGGGTTTCTCTGTCTAGCACTAGCTGTCCTGGAATTCACTCTCTTGGCCAGGCTGACCCTGAACTCAGAGATTTGTCAGCCTCTGCCTCCCAAGTGCTGGGATTTAAGGTGTGTACCATCACTGGCTGGTCAAGATGTTGCATTTCTTAAAAGATGAATTTCCTGGGTAAATTAGATCAGTTCTGGCACAATGGTCGTCTGTGTATACATGTGATAGGCATGTAGGTAAATAAAGAATAAAATCTTTTATGAATTTCCCAGAAATGAAACTACCCATCCATGAGTCACTGAGGAAGTAATTGGTAGTTTGGAAATTCATCATATTGAGGAAAGAAACTTGCATTTATAAACTTAGATGGTTCTAGCTACTTCTATGATTCCATGACTCAAAATCCATTTAAAAATAATACTAACTACAATTACTTATACACAATCTATAAATAACCCAAAGACAAAGGAAAAGCTGGTCTCTGATGGACAGAACTGTGAAAGGCCATTGTGTGGCATGCATAAATAGAGTGCTGTTGTACAGATTGCCTGAAAGAATGACTATATTTGACCTCTTGAGGAAGAGATTTTGTAAATGAATCCTACTGTGAATGTTATCATCCTCAAAGTGGCTGGGGTTCACTGAAGTTTTGAAGGTATTCTACATCTTCTAGTTTCTTTTTAAGGCTTTTTTACAAAAGCAAACAAACAAACTTTCATTCCTGTAGAATCCCCGCGGTCTAATCATCTTCCACACAGTGGTTAGACCTTATTGTCTAATTACTGAGCCACTTCCGTATTCTGACCTATTCTTTCTGGACTGAATAGATAAACATTTATTTATTTACCTGAACCCCAAGGGCCTAGAAATGAAGTCTCTGTGTAATGGCTATTCCTGGTTCTCAACTTGACTATATCTGGAATGAATTACAATCTAGAATTGGAGGGCTCAACTGTGATCCTGATCTTAAGGCTGGAAGACACAAGTGTCTGATCTGGATCTTGGGATATAGATCTTGAGGCATAGTGACCATGAAAAAAAGCTTAGGCCCAGTCAAGGTATTACACACCTTTAATCCCAGGAGACTGAGGCAGGGAGATCTCTTTCAAGGTCAGCCTGGGGCAAAGCAAGTCCCAGATCCAGTCATGGTGGCATATACCTTTAATCTGGGCACACCTTCTGCTGGAGACCTACATAAGGACATTGGAAGAATGAAGACTCACTCTTCTTCACCTGCTTGCATTTACTTGCCACACATCTGTTGAAACCTAATTTTATAGACTTGACCAGATGACTCAATTAGCCTCGTGGGCCTGGGCAACTACTAGATTCTTGGACTTCCCAGACACAGCTGACCATTGTTGGAATAGTTGGACTACAGACTGTAAGTCATCACAATAAATTCCCTCAATATAGAGAGACATTCCCTAAATTCTGTGATTCTAGAGAACCCTGACTAATATACTCTATAATAACAAAACCTTGAATGAGATTGACATAGAAAATCCTTTCTTTTGTAAATACTTATTTTTCATTTTATTTACTTTGTAGGAAACTATGTTAGACTATTAAATCTATACTACTTATAAATTTTCAGGGTTTTTTGTAGTCACACCTAAAAACCATTATTGTATTCCTTAGAGAGTCTCCACATTTTAAACATAATTAAATGCTCTTCTAAGCTTAACACTTAAGTCTTTAACACCTGCCCACAAATTTTACTTAGAGCCCTTTCTTTGATGGTGCAACTTGACATCTCTGTAATTTCCAGGGGAGGAAAACTATTATTTATTGAACTTTGAGATTAGTCCTGTGTTGAAATCCTTGTTTTGTGTGTTTGAAGAACCTGATAAGATTCTTCTAGCCTTCAATTTTGAATATTTTGGTTGTTAATTTAAAAAAAAATGATCTGAACTCAGTGGTTCATTCCTTTAATCCAAACACCAGGAGGTAAAGGCAGAAGATTCAAGAACAGGCTGAGCTGTCTGGTGGCATCTTCAAGGCCAGCCTGAGTTAAATGCACCTTGTCTCAAAAAATCAAGGACTGAAGGTAGAGTGCTCATTCAGCAACCAAAAAATAATCTTAAAATGAAAGATATTAAAAGACCATTTAGGATTAGTTGGTGGGCAATGCCTTTATAACCACTAGAACAAAAGAGGATCTACGCTGGCCATGAGTCCTCTGCCTGAAATGCAGTGTTCAGAACATTGGCTGGAAGACTAGCAATCTAAGCTAGTGGACTACAGATCTTCAGGCTAGCCTGTGCTATATAGACAACAGATCGTCCTCTGCCTTTCAGATATACACCATGGCACAAGCTTGGATAGGTGCAAAACCACCTACTCAAAATGCTATAAAAATTATTTTAAAAAACGTATACCCCCAAACCCAAACAAAATAAGCATGCAATAAGTATTTCTTTCTGCCACCCTCACTGCCCTCACCTGGTCTAAAGGTGGCCAGCTAGAAAGTGAAGCTGCAGTCATTTGCTTTGTGCCAACTTTCTCCCTTTCAGACTTCATGACCTCTCACTTACATTTTTGACCTCTTGCTCTAAATCCTGTGAATAACAATGGGACATGATATCCCCAGCAAGGCCTTTCTCATGTGGACTAGATTGGAATGATTAGGAACACTGTGTTGTGGGATTCAGTTTTAAATCAGTTTAATCATAGAGTTAGAAAATTAAAATCAAATTGTGTGATTAATGGATGGTGAGTGAGGCCTGAGGCCTGAAGGCCTTGACAGTGGAGATTGTTAGCTATTTAGTAATGGTTGCAACGGGTTAATTAAGTGTGCTGCATCCACTGTGGAAAGTCTGAGTTCACAGTATGCTCTGATGAATATACAGGTGCTGAGGTCAGCTGAAAAGAAGCAATAATAATTCAAGAGTAAATATGTAATCGCAAAGGCTATGACTTCAGTTTGTGACTTTGTGTCATGTCACAGTTTGACACTTTGCCACTGAGCTGATGAACAGTAGTGACTATTTTGATATGGGTGGATCGATACTTTTCTTCTGCAGCACAAGTAAAGCTGAGAGATAACAAGATTCCCTTAGGGGAAAAAGGCTAAAAGTTATGAGCATGCCTAAAGAATCACAGTTAAGAGCTTCGAGAAGACAGAGAGCTGCTTGATTGATAGCATAGTTTACCTCTGATGCCTCCTATGTCAGTGCCATTCTTTGGAAACTCCTACTGCAAATTAGGCTTCCACCAGTCTTTTAAACTATTATTCTATCCCATCCTTCTCCTTTATATAATTGTGTGTTTCAGGTTGACATTAATTACTGCAGTCTTTATTTGTCTCTCCAGAGTTTGGAAACTCAGCCACAATTTGAATCCTCTTATAATAGGCCTGAGGTAAACTACATAACCGATTTAAGTTTCCCTTTTTGTTGCTATCTCTTCCAACTGATGAGGATTTAATAATTGGCTATAAGACTCAGGAAAAGAAATCTTAGAAGCTTTTCTTATATTTTCAGAGAAGAAGAGCTGGGCATGGTGGCTCATGCCTTTGATTCCAGCACTCATGAGGCACAGGCAGGCTGATCTCTGAGTTCGGGACCGGTCTGGGTTACAGAGTGAATTCTAGGACAGCCAGAGCTGTTACACAGAGAAATTCTGTCAGGAAACCAAAACCAAAACCCAAAATCCAAAGACCACTGAAGAAGAAGAAAAAGAAGAGGAGGCGGGAGAAGAGGAGGAGGAGTTGTGATATTTCTATGCTTTTGTTGTTGTTGTTGTTACCCAAAGAATAGCTATGGGGAGTGGCATAGATGATCATTGCTCCTGTGTTAGCAATCCTCAAGTAGGTCTGCAGAGAAGCAGCCACAGTAAAGGAGAGTATGCACTCCCCTGATGGAAATGCTAATTCAGACCACTTTTTTTGTTTGTTCTTCCTGAGACCACTGGAAAATCTGATCCCTCTGAGCCTCTGGCTTTACTGTCCTTAGGAGTATCATCATTTAACCTGACTGTTGGGTAAAGTTTAGGAAATAGTTCCATGGGAAAGAGCTTTGTGAAACTACTACAAAAATTCCTTTCCTGGGGTGGGGGGAATGTAAGTAATACTCCTCTCTTCAAGGTCCCAAGGACAGACAAATCAAGGCATGATTCCAACACATTTCCCCCTAATGGGAACAATAAGTTCATTAGATTTTCAGGGTAGTGGGTGAGAGTTATAGGCTGGAGCATCCACAGGAAGGTCTGCACTCAACCTGGACGATGAGTTGAGTTGCCTCATAGAAGGTTAACGAACCATTCTCCCTAGTCCTTCCCAGCCTATGTTCTCTGGCCCCTTCTCCAGACAATGAGCAATTAAGGCAGAATTGCATATGAAACTGGTCCAGAGGAGTGACTAAACACTCTGGCCAAGACCCACGACTCTCCCCACTCCTTCTATGACAGAATGTTGACCTTCAGCAAGAAATGCGGGGTTGTTCCTTTGTGAGCAGACCCAGCTGCACTTCCCACAGTTTGGCTGGGAAGATAATGCTGCAGAACAGACACTGGCTTTGTTTAAGAACATATATCATTTATTCAGTCTAATATAGGTTGTTCTAGTGTTCTAACCTCATCCTGCTGGCAGGAGTTTCAGAGTGAGGGCTCCCCATGTTTGTATCCATTGATGTGACTTTGATGGGCAGTTGTCCATCAAAAGTATTTCCTTATTGTTTATATTTTAGGTTCTATTTGCTTGCTGAGCTTATGACTAATGCTCATTTTAAATTAGATATCACTTCTGCAAGAATCTTAGGCTGAGGACAGTCCCCTCCCAATATAATCTACTTCAGGCTCATATTTATCTCTTTAAACATCTGAGTCATATAAAAGATAGACCCAACTCATTTTAGATTTTTTGTTTTACTTTCTGAGTCATATAAAAGATAGACCCAACTCATTTTAGATTTTTGTTTTACTTTCAATATGGGTTTCATTAGTTTGGATGAGAACAGAATAGGAACATATAATGATTCTAAGTATATTACTTTTCTAATGAATGCTTGAGATTTTTGGAATACATGAAGGGCATATAATTTCATTTTAGGCATGATTCAAAGCTGTCACACAAACTTTTTTCTATCATTTTTGTTCATAGGTGGTAATTGGAGATTTGTGTTACAATTCATGATTACGGCTCTCCATACTTTTTATGTTCACAATCTCTGAAGAAATTTATGCTTGTTTTGCTTAAATGAGGTACAGACAGAACTGAAAACTTGTTCTGTATTTTTAATATTCTCTCTTGCTTATCATTGAGCATAGTAGCAACACACTGGGTCCTTTAAACAGTGTCTTTCAGGTATTGTCTTATCTGCCAGTTCATCCTGACTACAGACCTTTCCTCATAGGGTCTTCTTGAAGCTCAGGCATGGTGGCCTTGGTGTGCTACCTGATAAATTGTAAGCAACACCAGCTGCTGTTTTCAAATATGTTTGAAAGCCTACAGGGTCTCTTTATCCCTGAGGGCCCAGCTCCAGGAATAGTACTGGTCTCAGTGGTTAGTTCCTAAGTAAATGAAGTTTTACACAATACTCTTCTTTTCTACTGGCCCACTGGTATCTCCCTATTTCTGGAATTTTTCTCAAGGAGTTATAGTTACTAGATATGCTAAGGCCTTTGGTGATAAGCAAAAATTTGTTTTTTTCTTTTCCCACAGGCTGTATCTATTTTCTTGGCTGCCGTTCAGCGCCTTTTGTCTTGAACTTCCCAGAAAGGCCCACACACCTCCAGATTGGATCCTTTGCTCCAGATGATGTGTTCTTTTCCCATAAACAGCACTCATTTTAGCTTTACACTGCTGGTCTGATTAAACCTATTTCAAATACTTTCAATATAAGTTCAGAAGAGAAACTCGTTTGAGCCTTAGTTGCGTTGGAAGGAAACTGGGGCTCCTTTTTCTAGCACCCCTCTCACCACCTATCCTTTTACTTGTTTAAGGTCTCAAGTGGCCTTCATACTCCTGCCTCCACCTCCCATGCTCTGGGATTATAGGTCTACACCATCACACAAAATTTGATGCTGTGCTAGAGATTGCACTAAAGCTGTGAGCTGTGCCCCCAACCCCTGGCTACTTTATCTATTGGAAACAAACTTGCTAATAAATTTGACAGCATTAGACTCTGACAGGGCGAGTAGTAGAGAGTACTACCAGCTCACATACCCTTACCCTGTTCTTCCTCAAGGGATTGTCAGGACGCTACTTCACCATCTTAGTTCTGTTTACTGGTGTCATCAGGAAGCCAAATTCAAGCAGCTAGAGATCTGGATGGCGAGAGCAGGTCACAGAAGAGAAGTTCGTTCATTCCTCCCCTAACTTAGAGTCTGTTATCTCTTCATCTGAATCTCTATAGCCCAGCTAAGGAAATCATAGCTTTGTTTGCTATTTGACTATAATTTCTAGTTTATACGATCCTTTGGCAAAGAATTCTAGAAGATAGAATTTACATGTAAAAACAAATCCCTTTGTGGTTTTTAAAGGCATAATTAGCAACAAAATGATCCATTTTAACACATTGTCAAGAGATGTTTCAAAATGTGAATATGAATAGCATTTCCTATACTGAAGTTTTATCTTTGCATCTGGCTACAGAAAGTAGTGACATAGTTAGTTCTAAAGGGTGTGTGAGGCAGTATTTAACCTACATTTATAGACTCTGCATGCTTGGACGCAGTGTTACTCATGAACACCCATACTGGTTTAAATGCTATGATGTGCTGTGATTGACAGCTCAGAACAGACAATGTTGCCAAGGTTTGCTTTGCTGGCATCTGAGAATAGCAAAAATTTCCAACACTCTGCTTTTAAACTACTGGTCAAACAATAAAAGGATGGAATGTTGACATTCCTTCTTTAGTCAGAGTAAGCTACAGCCTGAATAGAGTATGCTGATACCTCAAATGTGTTGTGCACACTGAATACTGTAAGCCCTAATGGGGCCTCTGAAGAGACTCCTTACTGTTGCTAAATTCAAACAAATTGGTTTGGGGGAAGACTAATAAGAAAGAGAACGTAGACAAATCAGGGCATTTTTTTGTATGACCTCTCTGCCTCCTAAATCATCTAATGCTATATCTTTTATTTATTTCAACTTATATTCATTTGATTGTGTTTTCTGTTTAGTGGTATACTTGTTAGGTGGTATCATATCACAAAGCCAACTCTCTTTCTGCTGAAATTAACACAGACAATGAATGGAAGTGTCAACATTTTCATTTACTTTCTTTTTTTTTCCTTTAGAATAACCCATTATGACCTTAAGATGAGAGATCATGTCTGATTTATAATCCCATCAAGATTTATCCCACTAAAATGTTGTTACTAAGAAATCAATGGACAAATGAGATGGCTCAGCACATAAGGGTGCTTGTTATTAAGCCTGGCAACCCCAGTTTCAAGTCCAGGATCAATATGGTAGAAGAAAGCCACAAAGTTGCTCTTTGACCTCTCTACATGTGCTCTCTGTCTCTCTGTCTCTGTCTCTGTCTCTCTCTCTCTCTCTCTCTCTCTCTCTCACACACACACACACACACACGCACACTTCAAATGTTAATAATGAAAACTTCAAAAAAAATTCTTAACAATAAAAGAAATGACCAATTTTAACCCAACATGAAAACTTAAAACCAATTTACTTAATTTAAATGAATTTAAGTAAAATAATTCAAAAGGTTTCATAAAGTAACATCTAGAGATAAATGCAGCTTTGAAGGATTATGTGCTGATTAGGTTTATATTCTGGTAAAGATTATTTTTTTAAAATTCTAGTGAAATTATTACTTTTAAATTAGGCAGCGGGATTTAGTGGACAGTTTACAATGTTATTTTTATATTATAAAGAAATATATGGGCTATCCCTGCTGGACCGCCATTCTTCCTATACCTGTCTGGCCAACTTCATCAGATCCTGAACCATAGAGGTTAGCTTTCCTTCCACAACCCATCTTCCCTGCTTGTTGAGTCTTCTAGGGTACCACAAGCTGCCCTAAGCAGCCTGCTATCCCCACTGGATAACATTCCCCCTCAATATCACCACCGATGATATGGAGCTCCTGAATCATACAGACCTGTTAATCTGAAAGCATACAGCTCAAGGATTATGCATCAGAGGCCTGCCATTCCAGGACCATCAAGGTTAACCCCCTACCCAATACCTACTACAACAGGAACATCCAGGAACCAAATCCATCAAGATGGCCTAAGTCCCTTTGAAAGATGCAATCAACTTAATTGAGGGCAATAGGACACCTTCAGAGCACAACTACTCTACTACAGCAAATCCTGGATACCCACACAACCAAAGCATGCTCGCGCACACACACCTTAAACCCATTCTTATAAAGATGATAGAGTCCTTTAAAGAAGAAATAAGTAAATCTATTAAAGAAATATAGGAGAATACATTCAAACAGGTAGAGGTATTTAAAAGAGGACCAAATAAACCCCTAAAGGGGCCTGGGTTATCTTGCAGCCTCTAAAAAACCACAGATGTCAACTTAGACTAGTACACCCAGCAAAACCCCTTCAGCTCCTTAAGTACTTTCTCTAGCTTCTTCATTGGGGACCCCTATGCTCTGTCCAATGGATGCCTGTGAGCATCCACTTCTGTATTTGCCAGGCATTGGCAGAGCCACTCAGGAGACAGCTTTATCAGGCTCCTGTCAACAAAATCTTGTTGGCGTCTGCAATAGTGTCTGGGTTTGGTGGTTGTTTATGGGATGGATCCCTAGGTGGGGCAGTCTCTGGATGGTCATTCCTTCAGTCTCTGCTCTGAACTTTGTCTCTGTAACTCCTTCCATGGGTATTTTGGGGAACATATAATTGTAAAACAAGCATTGCTAAAACTTAAATTGTACATTGAACCCGACACATTAATAGTGGTAGACTTCAACTCCCCACTCCCACCAAATGACATGTCACCAGTCAAAAACTAAACAGAGAAACAATAAAACTAATAGACATTATGAATCAAATGTACCTAACATACATCTATAGAGTATTTTACCCAAACACAAAAGAATATACCTTCTTCTCAGCACCTCAACAACAAGAAATGAAAAGGTCAGTTCAAATAAATGCTAAGGTAATTTCTGACTGGTGACCAAGTGGAATTGGGAAAAAAGCATCCCTGAGATCTAGAGAAATGGGAGGCCTCTGAGGCATGGTGGAGAGGATAGGGGTTGGGTACTATGTGATAAAGGGGAACCACTACTGAGTTGGGGAGGCTGAGATCCTGAACCGATTGGAAATTTTCACCTCAGGTATGGGAGTGTTGAAGGGGGAAGAAGTGGGATCCAGATGACCTTTTCTTAAGAGTTTGTCAAAGGCTTTGAAGAGAAAGTGGGTATGGAGCCTGGGTGATACATTTGGTAAGATTTTATAGTTGAATGATGTGAGATCGATGTGGTGTCTAACTATAGAATGTTTTTGGGTGTTCCATACCCATGGATCCACCTGGACAGTTGGTAAAGGAAGAGGTGAGTCAGATTATGTGATTTTTGAGGAGAAAGAGGATGGGAATGGCTGGTGAGTCTGGGGTCAAGCCTATGGGGAGAGTAAAGGAAATAGAGGCTCTGAGGTCCTGTTTCAGCAAGGGAACCAGCAAGTGGTGGGGTTTGGTGAGGCTGGTAAAGTGTGCCAACATTAGGGGAACAATAAGGAGAAGTGTGTCCCTAAAACTCTGTCAGGACTCAAAAAGTGTCCTCAATATCCAGAGAAAGATGGATTGCTCTGATACTGTGATGACTACCTGAGGATCACTATTGGAGATGGTAGTGGTCAGGCCAAGGGAGTGCAGGCTCCCTCAGCCAACCATGGCCAGACATGGGAGGTTGATTTGGGCTTGATGTTCCCATGTCATGAAGGACATAGGGGTGGTCAATACCCCAATGTACCTCCTGATGACATCTTGGATGAGGTGTCTTACACAGGCTTGGACAGATTTAGGTTCAGTGATCCTCTTTCCAGATTTGAAATGGGAACCAGAGGTTCTCAGACTTTGAGAGTCCAAGGAACATGGACAGCTTCTGTGACCAGTCAAAAGTCAGGTATTTTTGTTTGGGGGCTTTTTCATCTCTCTCATTTTAAGGGTTCCTTTCTCCAGACATTTAAGTTTGGCCCTAATATTATGGAAACTCTTGGAGAATAGGTCAAAAGGACTTGTTTCCCATCTGGAGTCTCGGGATCCAGAGGGTTTTTGTAAGGTAATCTAGAGACTGAGGCAGGTTTTCACGTTTGCCCTGGATGACTTTTTGGATATTTTTAAGGACAGTTAACTACTTTTAAGACTGGCCAGGAGGTAAGTTATAAATTGGTCTCTAGTGAAAATGCCCCAAGAATTGTAGCCTCACTCAGGGTCCTAGTTAGAGACTGCCTCAGCCCAAAATGGGTAGATGGCATTAATTTGGTGGATCTTATCTGCCTGTGGGCCAGTCAGGGGGAAGTAAAGGTGGTGGTATCATGGCAGAGCAGGAGTAAGTAGGAGGAGGAGGAGAAGTAGGAGGAGGCTGCTGGTAGGCTGAAAGTAGGCACCAGCGAGGGTTGATGTGGGATCACTGAGAACCAGAAAAAGAAACCAGGAGAGGGGGTTGTGAGGGGAGGCTTATTAGCTTGATTAAAAGTAGTGGAGGAGCAGACTAGCGCCGGCAGCGCAGCTAGCAGGGGAGCGCCATGATCCCCTCCGCCTCCCACCCTGCCGCCCCCGTCGCCGCCGCCTCCTCCCCCCCCCCCTGTGTCTGCGGAGCTCGGCCCGCGGCTCCCGGCGCGGGCGCGGGGTGCGGCCATGGCGGACGGTGCGGGAGCCGGCGCGGAGGGCCAGGCCTCGGGACCGGTCCGGGGCTCGAGTGGGGCGGGCGGCCCGGTCAATCCCTCTTCTCTGTCTCCAGGAGACCCGCAGTTCATCGCTCTCATAGTGGAGCAGCTCAAGAGCCAGCCGTGGGCTGTTTGACAGCTTCCGCAGGGACTGCCTGGCCGATGTGGAAACTAAGCCAACTTACCAGAACCTGAGGCAGAAGGTGGATAATTTTGTGTCAACACATCTGGACAATCAGGAATGGAATCCTGCAATGAACAATAACCAGTTGCGAAATGGGCTGAGGCAGAGTGTGGTTCAGTCAGGCATGTTGGAAGCAGGAGTGGACAGGATCATTTCCCAAGTGGTAGACACCAAACTAAACCATATCTTCAGGCCACAGATAGAGCGAGCAATCCATGAGTTCCTGGCTGCCCAGAAAAAAGAAGCTGTGCCAGCTCCACCTCCAGAACCTGAAAGCCAGGATCCTCCAGCACCATCCCAAGATGCTTCCTAAGAATATGCCTGATACCTTTGGAAAGCTCTACTTACGAAATGGATTCCTGTTTCATACGAATATAACTTTAGTCGACCGTGTCATTACTGATGTCAAGATTTTGGCCTTGACTGTTGTGGTGTCCACTACGGATGGAGAGCAAGTTTGGTGGTGGGACAGTTACCTGTACTTGCTTATGGATTGTGTTACCTTTGACCAGCCTGTCGAAGGGCGTGACCCCAGTAGACACTACAGAGGTTTAAGCACTACAGTGATGTGGGCTGTCCCGAACAAAGTTTTATACTTGAACACAGACACTGCATGTGGATGTCAGCACTGGCATTCTGTGGTGTGCAGAGGCTGGGCTGGGAATCTTCCTGTGCTTGGGAATCTTAGTGGGTTCCTTTCCTTGTTGGAGCCCTGGAGTGAGTGAGGAAGCTGAGACTTGGGGTGCACGGAAAGCTGCACAGCTTCTGTCCTGCGTCTCCCCATCCACAGGGCTGAGTCACTCTGGGTGCCGTGCTCAAGTTTTCATGGTTGTGTTTTTAGAAAAAAAAAAAAAACTGCTAATAAACAGTGAATGTTTTACAATAAAGTCATTTGATGATCTTTCCCTAAAGCCTCAAAAAAAAAAAAAAAAAAAAATAGTGGAGGAGTGATTTTGTCCAGACTTCATGGCTAGAAAGAGCTGAGTAGGGAATACAAAAAATTACAAAGTGGGTGTTTATGAACCCACAACTTTAGTGAAGAAGTGGAAGTTCCTAGATGGCAGGGATGGGTAAGGCTTTCTGTGTACCTGTTCTGGACAAAACCCACTCCCTATAGCCTGGACATAACCACTGTCCTTGCTTTACAGCAAGCACCCATTGCTTTTCTTTATTTCTATTTCTGTTGCCAACATCCTTCAACACAGTTTCTCCTACACTCTGCCACTGAGGCTCTTTTCTTTGCCCGAATGCCATGCTTTAACAAAGGATCACCCATTATATTACCACTGTGTCTTCTTCCTTGGGTGCTCTCCAGTGCAGTCGGCTTGGTAGGCCTAAGGGCCTGAAAGCAATCGTGAGGAAAAGAGTTTCAAGGAAACTGTGCCTCCTGGAACTTTGGCATCCCCATAGCCCATATTCTCAAACCCTGTGCCTGTGTTAGTCTGATGTATGGATCCGTGTACTTTTTTGTATTATAGGTGGTTCCAAGAAATGATTTTACAAGTACTTAATCAGGTTAAATTTTGCTCCCTGGTTTTCATCAATGTCCCAGACAGTCCTTGAACCTACCCTGACCTTGGAATTCAGTAAAAATGTTACCTACTCAGTAACATTCAAATTCACTTCAGTGAAACTAATTAGGCATTAAAAAGAACAGAGCTAGAAAAGCTCGGGGCTAGTTTGCATAGTAATTACTTAGGACAATAGCCGAGTCACACCCAAACACAGGAATACACAATGGCCTAGCAATTAGGTGTGTTGTCACATCAAAGAGTTAGTGGAAGGGAATTCCCCTGGTACAGGTTTCTAAACTAGGCCCAGAGGAATAGCATAATCAGGTATTTACTAAAGAACCCCAGGTGGTGGGTTTAACAATAGACTAGCATTAGCATCAGAGCATTCACCTGGCTCCATTTTAAGTGGTAAACAAGGCCTGGTCCCCACCTTCTTTTTATGTATGCATTCTTTTTTGTTTTGTGTCAATGTAACTTGGCAGATGTGTTCATCTGACTTTTCTTGTTTGTTTGTTTGTTTGTTTGTTTTTTTTCTGTATTAAAAGCCTGGTGTTCAAAAATGTTCAACATCCTTAGTCATCAGGGAAATGCAAATCAAAACAACCCTGAAATTCCATCTCACACTAGTCAGAATGGCTAAGATTAAAAATTCAGGTGACAGCAGATGCTGGCAAGGTTGCAGAGAAAGAGGAACACTCCACCATTGCTGGTGGGATTGCAAGCTTGTACAACAACTCTGGAAATCAGTCTGGTGGTTCCTCAGAAAATTGGACATAGTACTACCGGAGGACCCAGCAATACCTCTCCTGGGCATATACCCAGAAGATCTTCCAACTGGTGCTCCACTATGTTCATACCAGCCTTATTTATAATAGTCAGAAGCTGGAAAGAACCCAGATGTCCCTCAATAGAGGAATGGATA
>NC_034602.1:495418-505728 GCF_900095145.1 Mus pahari | reverse complement strand
TCTGCAACCCTATAGGTGGAACAAAAATATGAACTAACCAGTACTCCCAGAGCTCCTGTCTCTAGCCGCATATATAGCAGAAGATGGCCTATTTGGCCATCATTGGGAAGAGAAGCCCCTTGGTCTTGTAAACTTTATATGACCCAGCACAGGGGAAGGCCAGGGCCAAGAAGTGGGAGTGAGTGGGTAGGGGAGCAGGGTGGGTGGAGTGTATAGGGGACTTTTGGGATAGCATTTGAAATGTAAATGAAGAAAATATCTAATGATTTTTTTTTTAAATGTTAAAAAAAAAGCTTGGTGTTAGTTTCGACAAAATACATTCAGATCCACACTCCCTTGGGTTGTGTCTCTTTGTCACCTGCTTCTTGACAACTCCATGTCCACCTGCCAGAACCCCTGATTCCCATGGATTGAAGGGGGCTGACTAGGCCCGGTCTGTGGCACTTGGGTGCTGCGATTTAGGTGGATAAAACTGTGGTGCTTAGGATCAGTAAAGAAATAGCTGGTTCTTCTGTTACTTCCTTGAAAAGTCATCTCTCACACAGATACTTTTGCTTTAGTGTTTCCCTTCTGTAGTGCTGATCTCTACACTACATTTCCAAAGAATTAGCACACAATATACTCTCGGTGCAGACTTCTTAATAGAGTTTTGTATGCATGTTCTCCATCCAGATTGACCTGTAAAAAACTTGCAAGAAATGTTACCTTTGTCCTTGCAGAGTAAAATAATGGTAATTCTCACTTTTTAGAATAGTCTGAAATAGAAATTCCATCTTTAACACAGTGGACCTACTGAATCTTCCAATCTTCCTCCCAACATCTAACATTTGTGAACAATGATGAGAGGAAAGGAAGAAAGTGAGAAAGATTGTATTTATTGTTACTTTCAGAATCTATCAGGGAAATTGGAAATAAACATCTACTTTGAAGATAAAAGATGCATCTAGGACATCCAACCAAGAATGCACTCTGATTTTTTTCCCCTAGCAGAGGAGAAAGGGTAATCTAGGTTCCCTGGAAAGAGGAAAGTAATCCACTTCCCCCTGCTGGCAAATCCATTCAAGAACAATATATTTACATTTTAATTGAAAAAATTATCAGAACTTGGTCTTATTCTCAATCACAAACCATAGCCAGAGGTATGGTTCAGGGGTAGAAAGCTTACCTAACATGTGCATGGACTAAAACAAACAGAAAAAAAAATCAATATTCCTCACCAAGATCTGTGAGTTAATTAAGGAAAAGTTACCTTCTTTCCAGGATTCTAAATATTAAGAATCACTATGACTTTTAAATTAACATTTAAAATATTTAAAAATTAACTACTAATTACATATTTGTATTTCTTCTTACATAATTTCCACCTTTGTTAAAATAAAAACAGGAATAAGAGGACAGAAAAACAACCTTGGTGACATGAGTCTTTATGGCAGCTACCATAAGACTTAAGAATTTGTTGGCACAGTGCTTTTTGTATTGTGTGTTCTTGATGCAAATGACTATAGTTCACTTTACGCATGTACCATGGCAGTCTAAAAGAAGAAAAACTCAGAAAACACCCACGATACTAAGCCCCAGTGTCTGGAGGCTAAGATTTTTCAAAATTGACTTTAATTATGGTTCTTTAATGCTTGAACCTCCCTTTTAGCCACCCCAACCCCCAAGAGGGGAAAAGAAACGTTAATAGGAAACGGGTTGTGGATCTGCTTTGAAATACTATTTGGGGGGCTATTTCAATCATTCTTGTCAGCAGTCCAGTACACTAGCAAAATACCAAACAGGAATCAGCAATGGCAGTCTAGTATACTCAGTAAACATGAATCAGTAGCAGCAGCTCAATCCAGGAGAAACCAAGAAGTTCCACTGATTCTCACAAGTCCATGGAAGTGGCAAGAACCAGCCAGAATAACTATAAGTTCTTTGGTGTGTTTCTCTCCACAAAGTCATGGCAAACAATGAAAGAGTATCATCCCAAAGACCAGCATCAGGGAAGTCCAACCAGCAAAGAGTGGCAAGGTGAACCAATGCAAGAATGTCTGTTGGGTTATATTTATACTCTTTCCAAACATCATATGCCCTTTCACCAGGCAGCTTCCAGAAGAACACCACATGTGTCTGTTCTCAGCAAAACATCCTTTCATGTATCTGCTTTAGCAAAACATCCTCTCATGAGACAGTTTCCAGAAAAACATCAAATGGCACAATTGAGTCTCCAACAAAACCAGAAATTCCCACTTCGGGTGTCTTGTTTTGGTTTTGTTTGCTTCTCTGAAGTACTGGAGATGGGGTTCAGGTCCATACATGCTGGGCAAGTGTTCTACCTGAGCTTCACCCCTAGGCCCAGGATTGGCTTACAAGGTGTCAGGAGCAATCCTAACATGTGGATAGGATGAGAGTGGTGCTGCTCTGGTTTGATCAGCCCAGGGACCAAGTACCAACCGTACATGTCTTTGGCATAAGACTTCTGTGGATATCTCTTATCACCCCTGGGTGTCCCCTGGTTTACCTGCATCTGGTAAATATGCAACTTCTGGACTCTGCAGCTGAGGATCCCAGGACATTGCTAACTAGTGATGGGCTGGGCCCAGAATGCAGGTCTCATGACTCACTTGCTCTCTGCATTTAGTTCCTTGAATGAGTTACAGATATGAGAAATCTTCCTTTTTACAGAGAAGTAAACATCTCTGATACCTGTATCTGCCATCATGGGGGAAACTTAAAATATATACCATATTGGTCACATATACTTCCAAAAAAAGTCATAATGTGTTTTATGGAACATCAATTAATTAAAAAAAAAAAAGAGGTCATAGGTTTAAAAAGGCAAGCAAGGGGATACATGGGAGAGTTTAGTGTGAGGACAGGGAAATGATGTAATTAGTGTCAAAAGTAGAATAACTTTAAAAAGCCACAATGGTCAGCAGATTCCAACAAAATCAAATTAATGGACATTGTTGCCTGGCTTCTCTACTCTTGCTAGTTCTCTCCTTTGCTGTGTATCTGTCCAGCTACAGGGCCTTCTCTGATCTTGAGATCCAGTTTAGATGAACCTTGAGTTTATTGAAACCCTATGATTAGGCACCTAATGCCCATTATAGAAGCAGCCTAGAGCTTTCTTTCTCAATTCTTGATTATTCCCTGCTACGTAAGATCCATTCATTACCATTTTTCCTCCTGTTAACAAGGTCCTACTGAGCTTTAATTGTTTTATGTATTTGAGTGTTCTGTCCATATGCCCCTGAAACTGAAGGTATAGACAATTGTGAGTTGCCATTGAAAAAGTGGAAAAACAAAATTCTAGGCCTTTAGGCCCAGGCTTAAAAATGTGAACTTTGTGACTCAATGCTCCAAGGCATGCTAATCATAAAACAGATAGTGACATTCCCCCACCCACCTATTTCTAGGGTTCGGGGAGTGTTCAAAGAAAGTCACCCTGACCACTTCTGGAACCCAATATGCAAATGTGCTATTGTTAGAGACTCAAAGAAACTGTCTTGACTCCCACTTCCTTTTGACTTTGGTATTTTGGTATTTTCTAACAACGCCCTCCCCACCCCCTTGAGTTGTGGTTTCTTCCTTTAAATACCCCCTCCACCAGCTACTTGGGACCCATGGTCCTCTAACCCTGCATGGTGTATGACTGCGGGTCCCAGAGTGCTCTTGAAATAAAAGCCTTCTTGGGGTTTGCATCAAGACCATTTCTCGTGAGTGATTTGGGGTATCGCCTCTCCTGAGTCAGAACGTGGGGGAGTCCTCATGTTGTGGGTCTTTCATTTGGTGCATTGGCCGGGAATCGCAATCACCTGTCACACCCAAGAACCGATTTGGAGGTATGGGGAACCCCTCTGGAATGTGTCCGTGCCTGCTGGTGTCTCTGTTCTGAAGTGTCTGTTTTCTGTTTTCTGAAACGAATGTGCATTTGTTGTGTTGGTTTGTTTGTCTGTGTCTTGTCCTTTGTTTCTGAAGCAAGATGCCGCCTGAGTTTATACTGAGCAGCCTAAGTTTTGGATTCTAATCTGCCTGAGTTTATTCTGATCAGCCTGAGTTTGGATCTGCCTGAATTTGGTTTAAAAATTGCCCTGGGGGACACCCCGCCTGTAGGGACCTTCGTCCCATCTGTAGGGACTGTGTCTCATCTGTGGGAACCTTTGTCCCATCTGTAGGTTGGTAGCAATACTGTAACCCTCTTGTTGAGAACCTGCCATCTGATTCAGCGACCTTCTGGGTCATTTCTCTGGTTTTGGTCGTCTTGGTGGAAGTATGGTAATAAGTATTTATTAGTTTTTATAGACACCTTTTCAAGCTGGGTAGAAGCTTTTCCTACCAGGACTGAGATGGCCAATGTGATGGCCAAGAAGACCCTAGAAGAAATCTTCCTGAGGTTTGGGATACCCAAGGTAATTGGGTCTGATAATGGACCTGCCTTTGTTGCCCAGGTAAGTCAGGGACTGACCAAGATATTGGGAATTAATTAGAAGTTACATTGTGCATACAGGCCCCAAAGCTCAGGGCAGGTAGAGAGGATGAATAGAACCATTAAAGAGACCCTTACCAAATTGACAGCGGAGACAGGTGATCATGACTGGATAGCTCTCCTACCCTTTGTGCTCTTCAGGGTTAGAAACACCCCTGGACAATCTAGACTTACCTCCTATGAATTACTCTATGTGGGGCCCCCTCCACTGGTAAAAATTGCCTCTGTACATAGTGCTGATGTGCTGCTTTCCCAGCCTTTATTCTCTAGGCTCAAGGTGCTCAAGTGGGTGAGACAGTGAGCATGGAAGCAGCTCCAGAAGGCCTACTCAAGAGGAGACCTGCAAGTCCCACATTGCTTCCAAGTTAAAGATTTGGTCTATTTGGTCTACATTTGATGCCACCACACAGAAAACCTTGAGACTCGGTGGAAAGGCCCTTATCTTGTACTCTTGACCACCCTACTTTCTACCCTTATGGGACCCCTTTCGATTTTGATTCTGCTTTTAATTATAGGTCCATGTGTGTTAGATAGGCTAGTCGCCTTTATTAGAGCAAGACTTAGAACAGTACAGCTTTTAGTTTTGAGACAACAGTATCATGCTTTAAGGGATCAAGTGTGTCAGGGAGAAGATAGTGTCTAGTTCTAAGATTAGAATTACTAACAGTAGAAGTGGGGAATGAAAAAGTGTAAAAACAAAATTTTAGGCCTTTAGGCCCAGGCTTAAGAATGTGACCTTTGTGACTCAATGCTCCAATGCATGCTAATCATAAAACAGATAGTGACATTCCCCCACCCACCTACTTCTAGGGTTTGGGGAGTGTTCAAAGAAAGTCACCCTGACCCCACCCTGACCACTCCTGGAATCCAATATGCAAATGTGCTATTGTTAGAGACTCAAAGAAACTGTCTTGACTCCCACTTCCTTGTTTCTCTTAACTGGTCTTTTGGTATTTTCCAACAACGCCCTCCCCACCCCCTTGAGTTGTGGTTTCTTCCTTTAAATACCCTCTCCACCAGCTCCTTGGGACCCATGGTCCTCTAACCCTGCATGGTGTATGACTGCGGGTCCCAGAGTGCTCTTGAAATAAAAGCCCTCTTGGGGTTTGCACCAAGACCATTTCTCGTGAGTGATTTGGGGTGTCGCCTCTCCTGAGTCAGAACGTGGGGGGTCCTCACGTTTTGGGTCTTTCACCATGTGTTGGTTGAGAGCTGAAACTAGATCTGCAAGAGTACTGAGTGCTGAGCTAATGCTATGGCTGCAAGCCCATCGACTAAGTTTTTTTTTTAAAGGTAGAAGCTTTTATATGAATACATAAACATTATTTCAATTCTTCTGTCAGTCATACTGCTCAGGATTCTGGTTGCTTAAGGGACAGAGAGTGTGGATATGAGGAGTGTTGAGGCACCAGTTGATAGTCACTGAATTATGTATCTTTTCCTTAGAACTATTTAGGTTTTTAAAGTGTCTAATTCTGACAAAACCTTTCTTATTACAATATTTAAATAATGTATATATGTGCCCTCCCTAGCCTTGAACAGTTTTTTTTTTTTCTAGTCCTGAGCAGGCTGAGTAGACCTTAAGTGCTTGCCACAATGGACCTTAACGATCTAGGTGGAGTCATCTGCCCTGGTTACTTGGGCAGCTTCCTATAGGAACTTAGAATAGACTGTCTGCTGAGCTTGCTTTGCTACATTATCCAGCTGAAACAAGGATGAGTTTTGTGCTTTTCTCTTTATAAGCTGGAACTGCAGAGTTAAACTTTGAGCCTTGATCAGACCTTGTCTTGACTTCATCCTTCTCTCACACCCTGTCCTTTTCATTTCCATCCCACTTTCAGGTAAACCCAGTTCTCCATGGCCACTGGACGTCTACATATATAAATTGAAAATCCTCATGTATGTTCAGTATGGAATTTGACAAATTAGAAATTAAAGTATGTTATCTGATTTCACATTTGTATATTGCTTTATCCTATTTATCTTGCTTTCTACCCATTCATATACACCTATTTTTCAATCATTACCTACAATATTTCTACCCAGTAGTCGGTGTTATTTATACATAAATCATTAATATGGCTTACTTTGTGCAGATGGAAGATTATTTCAGCAAAGTGTAATTTTTTTTAAAGAGTTAAGAGAACTACTAAAGGGTATAAATAAAAAGTCATGTATCAGTGTCACGATTGATCATATATACATATTAAAACCTTCCTATGTATTCCAGTATTCCTAAAGAAGTTCAGATCTTTATTCCAAACATGAACATGAAGGCATATCTATCTTCCACTTTCTAAACTAAATGGATCCTCAAGCTGTCTGTGAGCTGGGAAGTTGACTATTTTTCGTGGTGCTTTGCATTCTTTCACAGAAGGAACACACATGATGCCTTAAGGTGAGGAAGCATTCAAGGCTGATCCTTCTTGTCTGGAGTGCATGTCAGTTACTATGACTACTCCTAAAGATACTCCTATGTTTGTAGTTGCTTGGCAGTACTTTGGAGATAGCAATATCATTACAGTGGGGAATCCATAGTTCTGGCATGCCACAGATCACCTGTTCACCATCCCTAGAGGTGCTTTAAGAAGAAAGGTACAGGTCTTTGTGACTGGGGAAAGGGCAGCCTCTTGATCATTTCCAAGGTCTGGGATAATTCTCTGCTCCCTTAGGTCTCACCATTTCTGCTTCTCTTTCCTAGTGAAGATTCAGCATGTATCTTCTCCACACCCATAATACAATGCTCCCTTAACTTATGTTAGTTTTAAATAATAGGAATGTGTTTCTTTTCTTTTAGGTCATATGGAAGGTCATTTGCCAAGATTGCACTGTCTTATGTATATGTAATATGTTACTATAATCCACAAATGAACTTTTCAAGCTAACAAACACCCCATGTCTACTTCCTTCTTTTTTGTTGTTGTTTTGTTTTGTTTTTTTGTTTTTTGAGACAGGGTTTCTCTGTGTAGCCCTGGCTGTCCTAGAACTCACTCTGTAGACCAGGCTGGTTTCGAACTCAGAAATCTGCCTGCCTCTGCATCACAAGTGCTGGGATTAAAGGCGTGCGCCACCACTGCCCAGCCTACTTCCTTCTTTCAATTCATACCATGCAGCAGGTAGGGAAGAGGCCTGAATACAGACTTGTAGGTACAGCTCATGCCTTGGGCCATATATAGCAGTGGAACTTGCTTCACAGATAGAATGGTAGTTTTCTTTCTCTACGTCTTTTTCTTTTCTTTTTTTAAAAAATAAAATGAACTTTACCTTATTTTTAAATTTATTCTTCTATAATATATTATATACCCTTCAGTTTTTCCTCCTTCCACTCCTTTCAGTCCCCCCTCCACCTACAATCTCCCCTAGATCTACTCCTCCTCCATTTCTCTTCAGAAAAGGACAGGTCTCTCAGGTATATCAACTGAGTATGGCATAACAAGTTATGATAAGACTAGGTACCCTCATATCAAGGCTGTATGAGGCAACCAATAGGAAGAAAAGGGTCCCAAGAACAAAAAGGGAGTCAGAAACACTTCCTATTCTCAGTGTTAGGAATCCCATTAGATCACCAAGCTACACAACCATGACGTACCGATTCCATGATTGTTGCTTCAGTCTCTGTGAGCCCCTCTGAGTAGTGCATAGTTGATTCTGCTGGTCTTGTTCTCCTGTTATCATTTAACTCTCTGGCTCCTACAGTCCTTCCTCCTGCTCTTCTTTGGGATTCCCCTGGCTCTGCCTAGTGTTTGGCTACAGATCTCTGTATCCGCTCTCATCAGTTCTAGATGAAACCCTTCTGATGACAATTGAGCTAGGCACAGGTGTAGCAGAATATCATTAGGAATTATTTCATTGCCTTGTTTTTCTTCCCATCAGTTGTGTTTGGTTCTATCTTGAGTCTCTGGTCTCTGCAGCCTCTGTTTCCTACAATCCATGGAGTGTCTGGCATAGGCTCCCACTTGTTGCTAGTGGGGGCCTCAAGTGTACCCATCATTGGTTGGCCACTCTCCCAAGTTCTACCCTACCACTTCCGTCTTCTGTAACCAGGCAATGTTTTCAGTGGTGGTACTGGTACATCAACCCAACCATGAAGCCTTCTACCTACAATTTGTTATGCCTTCAAGATGTACTAGGATGGTCATTTTCAACTTGTATTCCCAAGAGATTTGAAGTAGATCAAAATACAAGGAAGGAGAGACTAAGTATGAGGGACCTCTCCATTCCAGTTCAGTCACATCAGTTGTGTTAAAACAAAACAAAACAACAAACAAACAACTTTCTTTTATGTAAAGCTGTGTTTTAGTGGAGGGTTCCATTGTTATAAAAAAAAAATGTGAAAATCAGGTCTATAAAGATAAAGGTACTTGAAGCCTGGGACTCAAGGAAACAAGATACAAGACAGGAAAGAAAATGACTTATGACCTCTACACACAAATCATGATGCAATTTTGTAATCACACATAACCATATATGTATATACACAATAAAAATAAATAAAATTTAAAATAGGAATCTGTTGTGGGTGGCCCAGTGCTGTTGTATTTTGATGTTAATTCTGCTTTCGTAGGAGGGGTAGTCTGGAATGAGTAATGAGTCACATACTCAGGTGACTCCTTGTGAACCATCCCCTAATGAATAAAGGATTCAATCACTGGGGCAGTAGAGAGGAAGAGAGGAAGGAGGAAAGAGATAGGGTCCCTTTGGACTGGGATAGCGAGAGGACAAGATGTAGCTACTAGTGTCTCCCTGGCTGTTTCTTTGGCTTATGGCAAATCTGCTAAGATTCACCACCGTAGGATTTAGATTTAATAAGGCTTACAAGATTAGGATTCTAGTTATTGTACCCAGCGATTGAGTTACCATTGTTTCTGAACTAAGTTTGTGTAGCATTTTCCTTCACGTGGTGGTTCAACTGGGTTCAAGAGAGAAAGGTATGGCTTCAAAGTGTGGGTTTGCCAGATGTGCACCACAAAGGCCATGGGGATTTTGAAACATGGGTCAGACATGGTAGTGGCCCACCAGTGGGAACTTAGTAAGCTGGGTGTAGAGATTTTAGAGCTCTGGGCCAGAGAGTCTGCTAAGATGAGAATACCCAGCTGGAGCCATGTGGCCTGCCGGTGCCCAGTGTAGTGTGGGAACTTGCCATTCTTTTCAGTATTTCCCACAACAGAAATCAGTGAAGTACATATATAATATATGTGCAAGTGAAATCCTGCTGAATTTTCCATTAAAGGCCTTTCCTATTCAATATTATAATTCCTTGTACAATATTGCCTGTTTATCATTTGAAGATCCACAAATGATAGTCCAAATTTAGGTGATTTATTTAGA
The DNA here is from genome assembly GCF_900095145.1 of Mus pahari. Taxonomy (NCBI): domain Eukaryota; kingdom Metazoa; phylum Chordata; class Mammalia; order Rodentia; family Muridae; genus Mus; species Mus pahari. Next base: position 495,926 of record NC_034602.1, on the reverse strand, counting down.
CTCTCAGTGTTTTTAGTCATAGGGTAATAACTGAAGGGAGTAGATTAAAAGTTTCAAAGCTTGCTATACTGAAACTAGCTCTTCTAGCTGCTATCACCAAGCTTGCCTACCCAGACCACAGAACAGTGAAGTCAAGGGTACCAAGCCCGACTGTGTACTGAATCAGGTTTGAGTTTAAGCAGAGTTTTGCATACTAACTCTCTGTTGCTATTACTTTCTGGTTATGGTGATTATCATACAATTTTATTTTAACTGTTTTTAAGACTAATCACTCAACCTTTTATTTGTTTGGTTTTTCAAGACAGGATTTCTCTGTTTAGCCTTGGCTGTTGTAGTGGCTATTCCTGGTTGTCAACTTGACTATATTTGAAATGAACTACAATCCAGAATTGGAAGGCTCACCAGTGGATCTAATCTGGAGACTGGGAGATAGAAGTTTCTGATCTGGATCTTGGTATGGAGATCTTGAGACACAGTGGTGATTGAATCCAGAAGATTAAGACAGGGA
>NC_034602.1:491246-495407 GCF_900095145.1 Mus pahari | reverse complement strand
GGAGTCTGGCTCTCGCTCTTTCGCCTTCTTGCGGTGTGGGACTCAGCAACTGCTAGATCCTTGGACTTCCATTCACAGCTACTACTGAACCATTGTTGGAATTTGAACTGCAGACTGTAAGTCATCAATAAATTCCTTTACTATATAGAGACTATCTGCAAGTTCTGTGACTCTAGAGAACCCTGACTAATACAGCTGTCCTGGAACTCACTCTGTAGACCAAGCTGGCCTCAAACTCAGAAGTCCACCTGCCTCTGCCTCCCAAGTGCTGGGATTAAAGGTGTGCAAAACCACTGCACGGCTAATCTTCAACCTTAATAGTAAATTATTATTTATCAGCCATTAAAAGTCAGCCTATTAGGCAACAGTACACAAAGGTAATTTTAGATAGTTAATTTTATTTTATGTCTAGCCAAAATAACATATATATTGTAATATAAAATAACATGTATACTGTAATATTTTTATATGAATGACTCCATAAAAGAACATTGTACTTGAATGTTCATATCAGATAATTTATAATGACATTTTATTTTATAATATTTAGTTTCTGCTTGCTAAAACATAGATGAGTAAATGTCTTCAGTTTCAGACATTTCAGTAATGTGTAATTCCAGAAGAGACACTTTCCACTTTTAATTCTCCTACTATTATAAACCTAAGACTGTTTTATTTTCTATAAGCATTGCAATAGATATTTTTCTTCCATTAATATCGAATACTAAAATCAGAGTATTCCAATTTAGAGATTGTTTTTTCATTAGAAAAGTCGGCCCGGTCGATGCGAGAACTAGGACTCCCAACCTTGCTCAGCCAGGACTTCCTATAAAAAGAAACAAATAGAAATGAGTATACATAGTACACACAGAGTTACTAAAATATGCCATAAGGAAGTTCACATTTGCAATGTAACTTTTGCATGAAATGTTTTATAAGTTGTCTTACATGCTGATGAAAATGTCACAATGGAATACATTACTCAATATAACAAATTTAATTAAACAAATAAATTTGCTTGCATTGTATATGTTGTTGTAAGAATATAGTATTAATAGTTTAATACATAGTTACACATGGACAAAGAAAGGAAATAATTTAAGCAACTTAGTGCATATTAGGGTTATTCTCTCTGCCCATCCCCCCCAGTAAGAGAAAGAAAACCAGCCAATCAACCAACCAATCAATCAAACTCTTCAAGTTCAGTATTACTTTGCTCTTAATTTTCAAAATACTTTTATAAAGTGGTCAGTAATAAAAGCAATTCACCATTCTTTTCATTACCAAGTGTATGGTAGACTCATATGTGTATGGATGTGTGTGTGTGCATATGTATGTATGTGTATGTACACATGCTATATAGAGAGAAAACATTATGAAAAAGAAAAGACATAATTTCTGTAAAACATCAAATAAAATTATATGATCTGTCTTTCATATCTAATACTGTTATTACCATATATATTAGCAAAGTTATTGCACTGCATGAAATAACATAATTGCTCTGAAAACATTTTTCTGCTTATTCAGAGAAGTTGTTAATCCTAACGTATTAGCAATACCTATGATTTAGTTTGTGCATTTGAGTACTGTGGACACATGATCTGGTCCTCTGGCCTTACGGTCTTTCCATTGTGTCTTCTGAGATGCCCCCTGGGCCTTAGATGTACAGATTGCATTGTAGATAGATCATCTGGGGATGAGGTCCCGAGGTCAGCTTCTGTAACTACCTTATTTGGCACCACCTTTTACTACCAGGCTCTGACTGAAGACACTAGCATCTAGACTGTCAGGCCTGTTGGAGGAAGCCTGCTAATCTTGGGTTGGCTTGCTTTGGCTTTTTGAGGTCTCTTGTTTAAGTGCCTAGTCCTGGCCTTTCTGGGTAACTGGGCACAGAAGGAAGGAGGGAATGTCGAAGGAGGAAATAAATTAAAAGAAAAAGCACAAAGAGAGAGAGAGAGAGAGAGAGAGAGAGAGAGAGAGAGAGAGAGAGAGAGAGAGAGAGAGAGAGAGAGAGAGAGAGAGAGAGAGAGAAGGAAACATTACCTTTGATAGGCTCTTTAGAAAGTCTAAAATCCAAGTAATAAAAATGAAAAAAAAATGAAAATTGGAAAAATCTATTGAGAGAATGATGTTACTTGATAGCCATTCCACTGCAATGTATTTTAAATGTTTTGTGTAGAAATTTTTAAATGAGAATAATTTTTGTTTCTTTTTATTTCTTTACCAAAACCACATTGGCTTTAACATTGACATAGTAGCAACAGAAGGAGTATTTTCATTATAAATTTATTTCATATGTGTTTGATGAGGATTATAGATGTGATAAGAATTTTTAAAGAAGGAAAATCACAGTGACCTTGCATGAATGACTTCCAAGCAAACACTATTCTCAACTTCTAAGCAACTTCCAAGCCATCTTTGCATTATGAATAAGTAAAACACAGTGTTCGTGACTATCAAATGACCAAGGAAAGAGCTCTTTGTCTAATACATTGTACTATAATATAATACTATATATAATATAATGCTATGTATTATTGTTATTATTATTGTTTTATCATTATTATTATTTTATTATTATATTGTGTGTTCATGCATGGGTGTGTTTGTATATATTTGTGTGTGTGTGTGTGTATATGTGTGTGTCCATGTATTTGTATGTGTGTGTGTGTCTGTGTTACCATTCAGGCAGTCACCAACCCTCAGCCCCATTGCAGTTTCTGTAACATTCTCTGTAATTCTTTGTGGCAGATGGTGGATATTTAGCCGTCAGATACAGTAAGTGCCACACATTCATGGACTTGGCAGCAGCAAAACAGCTACTGACTTCCCAGGGTCAGTGTGAAAGGGCCTTGCTATGTAATTGCTTATGTGTTCTTGATGATGTGCCTCCTTGACACTAGTATGCATGGTCTAAGACAGACTCATCTTTGTTATTTGATTTTGATGTCATTACTAGATAATAACATTGAAGGAATGAGTCTATGTCTTCTTCAGGTCTATAGAGCTCATGCCTGACTGGGTATTCTAGGTCCTGTAACATACACATGCAGAAAGAAATCCTGATTATTGACTCAAATTTGATTTTCTATCACATGAAACAAAAGCTTTAAAAAATACTCTTTGAAAGCTAAAAAGAACTTTTGTCCATGGTATTCTTCTATGAAATAACATAAGTAATGGACATAGTTGTCCTCTCAAAGGTTGCTGGAGGCTTTGGGACTGACTAATGACCTCTCTGCCCCCCCCCCCCATGCCTGTGAAACAAGGTGATTCATTGCAATTAGTTCGTTTATTTTTAACAGCTCCTCCCATTTTCCTTCATTTTTTGTCAGAGTTTATGCAGAACAGAAATAAACACAGTGGCTGGCTTTATTCGGTGCCGTTCTCACAACATGGCAAGGGTAGCAAGTTCATCATGCAAGCCTACTCACAGGAATGCTGCTCTCTTCTAAGAACAGTGTGTGGCTGTTAATGAGATGTATAAAAGTCTTAGTGTATTTTCCTTAGTACCTCAAAAGATAGAAAAACACCCACTCAGTATTTATAGTATCAATTGCGGGTTTTCAAGCCTTTTACAGGACAAGATCTCTTTTTATAATATTTTATTCCTCAGTTGAGAATTCTTTGTTTGCCTCTGTACCCCATTTTTTATTAGGGTTATTTGATTTTCTGGAGTCCAACTTCTTGAGTTCTTTATATATATTGGATACTACTCCTTTATTGGATTTAGGATCGGTAAAGATCCTTTCCCAATCTGTTGGTGGCCTTTTTGTCTTATTGACAATGTCTTTTGTCTTACAGAAGCTTTGCAATTTTATGAGGTCCCATTTGTGGATTCTCAATCTTACAGCATCAGCCTGTTCTGTTCAGGAATTTTTTCCCTGTGCCCATATCTGTGAGGATTTTCCCCACTTTCTCCTCTATCAATTTCAGTGTCTCTTGTTTTATGTGGAGGTCTTTGAACCACTTAGACTTGAGCTTTGTACAAGGAGATAAGAATGGATCAATTCACAGTCTTCTACATGATAACCACCAATTGTGCCAGCACCATTTGTTGAAAATGCTGTCTTTTTTCCACTGGATGGTTTTAGCTCCCTTGTCAAAGATCCAGTGACCATAGGTGTGTGGATTCATTTCTGGGTCTTCAATTCTATT
>NC_034602.1:483118-490662 GCF_900095145.1 Mus pahari | reverse complement strand
TTTGTGTAGAGAAAGGCCACTGATTTGTTTGAGTTAATTTTATATCCAGCTATTACACTAAAGCTGTTTATCAGGGTTAGGAGTTGAGTTCTCTAATTGAATTTTTAGGGTTACTTATATATACTATCATATCATTTGCAATTAGTGATATTTTGACTTCTTCCTTTCCAATTTGTATTCCTTTGATCTCCTTTTGTTGTCTAATTGCTCTGGCTTGGACGTCAAGTACTATACTGAATAGGTAGGGAGAAAGTGGGCAGCCTTGTCTAGTCCCTGATTTTAGTGGGATTACGTCAAGTTTCTCTCCATTTAGTTTGATGTTGGCTACTGGTTTGCTGTAGATTGCTTTTATTATGTTTAGGTATGGCCCTTGAAATCCTGATCTTTCCAAGACTTTTATCATAAATGGGTGTTGGATTTTGTCAAATGCTTTTTAAACATCAAATGAGATAATCATATGTTTTTTGTCTTTGAGTTTGTTTATATAGTGGATTACATTGACAGATTTCCATATATTAAACCATCCCTGCATCCTTGGGAAGAAACCTACTTGATCATGATGAATGATCATTTTGATATGTTCTTAGATTTGGTTTGTGGGGATTTTATTGAGTATTTTTGCATCAATATTCATAAGGGAAATTGGTCTGAAGTTCTCTTTCTTTGTTGGACCTTTATGTGGTTTAGGTATCAGAGTAATTGTGGCTTTGTAGAATGAATTGGGTAGAGTACCTTCTGTTTCTATTTTCTGAAATAGTTTGAGGAGAATTGGAATTAAGTCTTCTTTGAAGATCTGATAGAACTCTGCACTAAACCTATCTATTCCTGGGATTTTTTTTTTTTTTTTTGGTTGGGAGACTATTAATGACTGCTTCTATTTCTTTAGAAGATATGGGGCTGTTTAGCAAATGTTCCAACTTGTAATAAGAACACATGCTCTACTATGTTCATAGCAGCCTTACTTATAATAGCCAGAAGCTGCTAAGAACCCAGAAGTCCCTCAACAGAAGAATGGATACAGAAAATATGCTACATTTACACAATGGAGTACTACTCAGCTATTAAAAACAATGAATTTATGAAATTCTTAGGCAAATGGTTGGATCTGGAGGATATCATCTTGAGTGAGGTAACCCAATCACAAAAGAACACACATGGTATGCACTCACTGATTAAGTGGATATTAACCCCCAAACTTAGAATAACCAAGATAAAATTTGCAAAACAAATGAAACTCAAGAAGAAGGAAGACCAAAGTGTGGATACTTCATTCCTTCTTAGAATGGGGAATAAAATGCCCATGGAAGGAATTATAGAGACAAAGTTTGGAGCTGGACGGAAGGAATCACCATCCAGAGACTGCCTCACCCGGGGATCCATCCTATGAACAACCACCAAACCCAGACACTATTGCATATGTCAGCAAGATTTTGCTGACAGGTCTCTTGTGAGGCTATGCCAATGCCTGGCAAATACAGAAGTGGATGCTCACAGTCATCTATTGAATGGAATACAGGGCCCACAATGAAGGAACTAGAGAAAGTACCCAAGGAGCTTAAGGGATCTGCAACCCTATAGAAGGAGCAACAATATGAACTAACAAGTAGTCCCCCTCCCCAGAGCTTGTGTCTCTAGGTGAATATGTAGCATCCCTAGTAGGCCATCAAAGGGAGGAGACGCCCTTGGTTTTGCGAAGATTATATGACCCAGTATAGAGGAATGCCAGGGCCAGGAAGCAGGATTGGGTGGGTCGGGGAGCAGGGCAGGGGGAGGGTATAGGGGACTTTCTGGATAGCATTTGAAATGTAAATGAAAAAATATATAATAAGATAATGTAGAATAAGTAAATAAAAAAAAACCCTAAACCAATCTTTTATAAGAAAGCTTCATGATTTATAGCACAGTTTTTAATCTTTGAAACAGGATAATGTAGTGTGTGTAAGTGTGTGTGTGTGTGTGTGTGTGTGTGTACAGAAAACCAATTTATAATTAAAGGACCTCAAGAGCATTTCATGCTCAAAACTCAGTTTGAAAACTGTCCTATTAACCTACCATTGAGCAAAGTTACAGAGAGTAAAGTCTATGGGGAAATCATATACGGAAACAGCACTAGCAACACTGCCTCCCCTGTAATTCAAGTGAGTATTACCTGCAGAAAGAATGCAAGTTCCTAGGATGACTTGAAAACTGCTATCTAACTACTACCCTTGACTGAAACAAGGAGATGAAATTAAAGCACTAGAAAGCTAACAGCAGTAATTCATAGCAGTTCCGTTTCTTGGAACTCAAGTGGAGTTATCCTTTCAGATATCTCTGCGGCACTGGTATAAAACACAGCCTGAAGTGAAGAAGCAGACAGTAAGAAAAGACAGCAAGTGAATTAGATGCTAATGTGGTACTTGCCAATCTCAAGCTTTTAAGCTAGCATTAATAGTGGAAAGCCAGTGCATAACATTTTTGTTATTCTTGCTTACCAAACAGACTTCTTTATCGTTATATGTGAATAAATATTTTATTATAAAAACAAATGTTTAAATAGTATTTTGATAACATGACTAAAAATTTGTCCAGGAAACCCCAAATCATGCACAACTAACCTGAAACTAGATTCTTCATCTTTAAAAAGAGGGTACCACTACTGTCATCACAGAGACCATGAAAAGGCTGAAGAGGGCATTTGGTTGTGAATCATTTAATTGAACATCTAGGTCACATAGTAGGCTCTTAATAAGTGTTACTGCAGTTAAGTGTCCACTGTCTTTTCTCATTTAGAAAGCTCTGGAATCTCCAGAAATAGATACTTCTAGGAAAATTCCATCCCCAAGGTCCCCTAGTCTTGGCAGAAGCACTTCTCAGCTGTAATGTAGACTGTCCTGTCACCCAACATCTTCAAATTAGTAAGTCTGGGAAACTATCCTGGGATACTTCAGGTCAAAGTTCAAAATTCATGTAATTGTCACTGACTGTAAAAGCATAAGTTACATTTCAAATCTTAAAGGTAAGTCAGGGAAACTTTTCGGAGTCTGAAATAAAAGAACAGCAGAAGGAGTTAGGGCTGGAAGTTGAGGAGTTAAACATGCCATGTTACTGTTGTTCAATAAAGTCATACGCTATGCGATTCAGAAGGAGTAGATGTCTTTTGTTTGTTACTAGCATTCAGTTTTAGTCTATAATTTTGCTGGGGCCACCTCCTCACATCTGAAGGAACACCAGCATTGTTGAGTCAACTGAATAGAAGCAGAAACACACAGGTAAAGGAACTTTCAAATGCTGCTGGGACCACATAAAAAGTAAACTGAACCTTAGCAAGACAGCATTACTGATGTGGTTTGAGTGGAGACCAGGTTAGAACTGTTTTAGGGGTGAGGATGGAGCAAGAAATGGAAACAAGAACAGACAAAGCTCTTGCACTGTCTGACTACAGAAGAGGAGGGACTATAGAAGAGGAGACAGAACAGCTTCAGAGAGCTTCAGGGTTCTACTGATAGCCAGTCCAGCCAGCCTAGATTTCAAATTCAATACCTTTGAATATCTTTGAACATCCTGTCCCTCAGAAGTGTACTGAGGAGGGCTGTATTAAGGACACACAGTTCAGTATGTCCTCTGTCCCAGATATGTTAAGATCTATTCCTACAGGAAGCCAAATGAAAAATGAGTTGGCCAGACAGACACTCTTGTATTTTTAACCTTTACCCTGACTTTTCCATTTTCCTCAAAAAATACTCTTAAGCAAATTGAGGCTAATGCCATTAGCAGATGGAGGACTATTAGACAGTTCAGAGTCAAGTGCAAGCCCATCCATAGCAGAGGTCCTATGGTAAGCATCTTTATGGCCTTCTTCCTAGCTCTATTTTGTGTTCCTCCCTTATTTTCATTCTTAAGTGTCTACTCTCTTGTTAGCAGTTTAATATGTTCTTACATATCATTTTAAAATCTATAGGGAACAAAACAACAGTATAATAAGTATATAAAGATATTATTCTTTCCCCTTCCTTGATACTAATTCTGTAACTTTCTCAATGGGAACTACAGGTTATCTATAGACTTGTGTTTTACAACCAACTTTGCTAGAGACCCTTTTCCACTAAAGGAAGGAACACAATGTTCTTCCATCACATAAACATGTAGTTTTAGGACAGTGGGCTCTGCAATTGCAATCCAGTTCTTGGTCCAGAAAGACTGGAGTCAGACTGGACCGAGGGCTGTGCCTGTGTGCAAGCAGATGCACTCCCCTGGAAATCAATCACTCTGAAAACAGTTTGCAGACAAAGGAATCTCATGTCTTAACTGATAGTTTGTACAAAATCATTATGTGCATACTTACACTTTTATTTTCAATCATTCATTCAGCCCTACATGTGCCACATATCAGGTTAAATATGTCACATTCTGGCTCAAATGTGTCATATTCACCTCCAAATGCATGAAATAGTGAAAACACAATTTAAGCACGACATTGAGGCAAATACTCAGTTAACATATGCTTCATTTCCAGGGAAACTTGGGTCTCCTGGGCAGAAATTATAAAGAAAAATACTAAAAATTCATAGCAAGATAATTTTAGCTTAGGATATTATAGCTTAATTTTAGACATAGTATATAAATCAAGAAGCATATAAAGAAAAACCACAAAAAGGATGCTTGCTTGCCTCTGTTACAACTCACTTATTCTAAAAAAGAAAATAATTAGCTTGTAGGGCCTAATTACTATCATTTATAACTTTTGTTCAAATACATTTAATTGAATTTGTCTAGAGGAAAAATACAGAATTTGAAGCATTTTCCACAATCATGTTGATTTTTCCATCAAAGCTCCTGGCTTTCTCACCGGGCTTTCTAAGTCTCATTTGTAAGAATACGGTCCTATTTTTCATTTTAAGCTCTACCCCATAGTTCCAGAGTCTAGAATTAACCCCCATATCACAAAACTGAGCGCAAGAGATTCTCCAAATCCTCTTATGATTTCTGTCACATATGCTCTTGCTGCTCTAGTTCTGAGGTAAATTGTGTTTAGCCTCCACTATCAATTCATCTGTACCTGTCTTGGGTATTGTTCATGTCATAGCCTATTCACCCACAAAGTTAAGTTCGCATAAAACCTATGAATGATGCATCTGTGAGCGGTGCATCTGTGAACCATACATGTGCACTCTGGTACCACCATTGGTGTAGTTTATATATGCTACTTAATTTCAGATAAATTGAATTCATTTAGCTAAGAAGGTTTCTGAAACCTGAAGTGTGAGATTTTTGGGAATTGAAATCGAGCCTTTTGTTTTAAGCTGCAACAACAAGGTTAATTATAGCTGGACTCTGTGGTGCCAATGATCCTTCTTAGTGGGAGTTCTTTTTACTTTGCTGAGACCTTTGGCTTAATTCATCTCCCTCTTTACTCCCTGATTTAGCATGAAAGCTTTAGATAGATGTATGCCCACTGAGTCCACTTGATTGTTCAGATCTATCACCTCTACTTGCTTCCATGCCTCTGCCCATTCACATACCCCCTACCCATGTGTTCTTTTGCATCCTAGAACCTGGCAGGATGTCAATAGCTATAGGTTGTTAGCCATCTGTACAGTCCATCAACATTGGTTTGAATTTTGTTTTCATGTCTCTCTTCTTTTTCATCCTTATCACACCCAAAGTCAAGCTCTTATCTGTTTGCCAGAAATACAAATTAAACTTGTGTCTGAGGCATGGTGAAGTCTTAGCAAGTGCTATGGAAGACTTGAAATTTGTGCCTTTCCTACTAGTGTTTGGCTCTGGACATCTTTTATTGCTGGATCTCATTGGGTTGTAGTGAAGTCTTGGAAATGAAGGAAAAACCAAAAATCACAATTTATATATCATCTTTATTACAGTTAAAATTTATCTTAAAATAGCCACAAAAGATGTGTCAAATGCTTAATAAGAGTTATTAAAGGGGCTGGAGAGATGGCTCAGAGGTTAAGAGCACTGACTGTTTTTCCAGATGTCATGAGTTCAATTCCCAGAAACCACATGGTGGCTCACAACCATCTGTAATAGAATGTGATGCCCTCTTCTGGTGTGTCCGAAGACAGCTACAATGTACTCATATAAGTGTAATAAAGAAATCTTTAAAAAAAGGAGTTATTAAATACCTATTTTGTACTCTTACTCTGTGCTAGGCAAACAAGGCAATCAGGAAGACTGCCTGTCCCCAGTGAACTCTAGTCTGGTGGGAGAGACACATGATTATAATGTGGCAAGATGACACAATGACAAAGAATGCAAGACATGTGGGATCCCTGGGGAGCGTAAGTTATGTTGGAAGACTTGTATATTGAGATGAAAACTTAGGATTTCTGGAAAGTATAAATTAGACATTTGAAATCAAGGAGTATGCCTTGGAGAATTTATGTTTGTAACCTCTTTAAAGGAATTTATCTACACAAGGATGGGAAAGGAGAATTGTATAATCATTGAAGTTTCAGAGTTTTCTTACAGCAAGGATGTATGCTGTATAAATGTAAATGTAAGATATATAATAAGCAATATAGTAATTGTTTTATAAGCTACTGTAATATTTAGGTCTAAGGATATGCTTCATGTTGCATCTTATTGATTAAGTGTTAATTAATAAGAATTATATTGTCAGAGCTTACTTGCTCTTACCAAATGTTCTGTGAGGCAAGCCAAGCAGGGCTTGGATGTTTGTTACCAATCAGAGTATGCTGACACTCCAATTTACTTACACGGAATTTATTTAGTATGTTGGCTTCTATAAATCTGCTTCATCATTGCTGTGTTTTGTATTTCTTAGAAAGGTCAGTGTTCAATACTGAGGCTATCTATGCACTGACAGCTATCAGGTTTTCTGGCAGCACAGCCTTAAATGTGTTGAAATAAAACACAGAATTTGCCACTCTAAAAATATTCTATAATTTTAGGGAAAATTGAAAAAATGTTTCTCTTGACTTAACATTGAAAACTAGAAGTCTAGTGGCAGTGTTCTCTTTTCAAAGTTAATAGCTGCTGAGACTTATCCATGTCAGTTCCCATGGTACTGTATCTTTTTTTTTTTCTTGGTTCTGAGACAGGGTTTCATTTAGCCTAGGATGGCATGGAACTGACTATGAAGCTAAGGCTAAATTTCTGATTCTCTTGCTTCCACCTCTTAAGTGCTGCAGTTACAAGCATGCATCACAAAGATTTACAAAAAGCCTTATCTTAGTAAATACAGGGAGAATGGCTACATTAAGGTCATCTAGTAGAGCTGGATCATTTCAAAGCACATTTGATTAGAGTACTTAGTAAAATCAAGTTATTTAGGAGAGGAAGTTCTGTTTTCTTCTCCATGTACTATCTTACAGAGAACTTTAAAATAATATTAGGGACCTTTAATGTGGTTTAGAGAATTCTAGACCATTTCATTTCCGGTTGCCATGGTGTTATTTTTTTTAAATAGCTGTACCCTGTTCTTTCTTTGGTACCATAAAATAACATTAAAAATATAAAACATGTCCATATTATAAATACCTTATTACTCAGTTTTTTTAAAATTATTATTATTTTCTTTATTT